>NW_023494336.1:0-38916 GCF_013265735.2 Oncorhynchus mykiss
GTTTTAAACATAACTGTTCAAACTAGATGATTAGGGACATTATGGACAATTTTCAGCAAGTTGCAGCAATGACCTACAGAAATAACCACTTTTCCATAAACAAGGTCTAAATCATGTTTGGTTGCACTCCGGATACAATGTTTTAAACATAACTGTTCAAACTAGATGATTAGGGACATTATTATGGACAATTTTCAGCAAATTGCAGCAATTGACCTACAGAAATAACCACTTTTCCATAAACAAGGTCTAAAATCATGTTTGGTTGCACTCCGGATACAATGTTTTAAACATAACTGTTCAAACTAGATGATTAGGGACATTATGGACAATTTTCAGCAAGTTGCAGCAATAGAAATAACCACTTTTCCATAAACAAGGTCTAAAATCATGTTTGGTTGCACTCCGGATACAATGTTTTAAACATAACTGTTCAAACTAGATGATTAGGGACATTATTATGGACAATTTTCAGCAAATTGCAGCAATTGACCTACAGAAATAACCACTTTTCCATAAACAAGGTCTAAAATCATGTTTGGTTGCACTCCGGATACAATGTTTTAAACATAACTGTTCAAACTAGATGATTAGGGACATTATTATGGACAATTTTCAGCAAATTGCAGCAATTGAACTACAGAAATAACCACTTTTCCATAAACAAGGTCTAAAATCATGTTTGGTTGCACTCCGGATACAATGTTTTAAACATAACTGTTCAAACTAGATGATTAGGGACATTATATGGACAATTTTCAGCAAGTTGCAGCAATAGAAATAACCACTTTTCCATAAACAAGGTCTAAAATCATGTTTGGTTGCACTCCGGATACAATGTTTTAAACATAACTGTTCAAACTAGATGATTAGGGACATTATTATGGACAATTTTCAGCAAATTGCAGCAATTGACCTACAGAAATAACCACTTTTCCATAAACAAGGTCTAAAATCATGTTTGGTTGCACTCCGGATACAATGTTTTAAACATAACTGTTCAAACTAGATGATTAGGGACATTATTATGGACAATTTTCAGCAAATTGCAGCAATTGAACTACAGAAATAACCACTTTTCCATAAACAAGGTCTAAAATCATGTTTGGTTGCACTCCGGATACAATGTTTTAAACATAACTGTTCAAACTAGATGATTAGGGACATTATGGACAATTTTCAGCAAGTTGCAGCAATTGACCTACAGAAATAACCACTTTTCCATAAACAAGGTCTAAAATCATGTTTGGTTGCACTCCGGATACAATGTTTTAAACATAACTGTTCAAACTAGATGATTAGGGACATTATTATGGACAATTTTCAGCAAATTGCAGCAATTGAACTACAGAAATAACCACTTTTCCATAAACAAGGTCTAAAATCATGTTTGGTTGCACTCCGGATACAATGTTTTAAACATAACTGTTCAAACTAGATGATTAGGGACATTATTATGGACAATTTTCAGCAAATTGCAGCAATTGACCTACAGAAATAACCACTTTTCCATAAACAAGGTCTAAAATCATGTTTGGTTGCACTCCGGATACAATGTTTTAAACATAACTGTTCAAACTAGATGATTAGGGACATTATGGACAATTTTCAGCAAGTTGCAGCAATAGAAATAACCACTTTTCCATAAACAAGGTCTAAAATCATGTTTGGTTGCACTCCGGATACAATGTTTTAAACATAACTGTTCAAACTAGATGATTAGGGACATTATTATGGACAATTTTCAGCAAATTGCAGCAATTGACCTACAGAAATAACCACTTTTCCATAAACAAGGTCTAAAATCATGTTTGGTTGCACTCCGGATACAATGTTTTAAACATAACTGTTCAAACTAGATGATTAGGGACATTATTATGGACAATTTTCAGCAAATTGCAGCAATTGACCTACAGAAATAACCACTTTTCCATAAACAAGGTCTAAAATCATGTTTGGTTGCACTCCGGATACAATGTTTTAAACATAACTGTTCAAACTAGATGATTAGGGACATTATTATGGACAATTTTCAGCAAATTGCAGCAATTGACCTACAGAAATAACCACTTTTCCATAAACAAGGTCTAAAATCATGTTTGGTTGCACTCCGGATACAATGTTTTAAACATAACTGTTCAAACTAGATGATTAGGGACATTATTATGGACAATTTTCAGCAAATTGCAGCAATTGAACTACAGAAATAACCACTTTTCCATAAACAAGGTCTAAAATCATGTTTGGTTGCACTCCGGATACAATGTTTTAAACATAACTGTTCAAACTAGATGATTAGGGACATTATTATGGACAATTTTCAGCAAATTGCAGCAATTGACCTACAGAAATAACCACTTTTCCATAAACAAGGTCTAAAATCATGTTTGGTTGCACTCCGGATACAATGTTTTAAACATAACTGTTCAAACTAGATGATTAGGGACATTATTATGGACAATTTTCAGCAAGTTGCAGCAATAGAAATAACCACTTTTCCATAAACAAGGTCTAAAATCATGTTTGGTTGCACTCCGGATACAATGTTTTAAACATAACTGTTCAAACTAGATGATTAGGGACATTATTATGGACAATTTTCAGCAAATTGCAGCAATTGACCTACAGAAATAACCACTTTTCCATAAACAAGGTCTAAAATCATGTTTGGTTGCACTCCGGATACAATGTTTTAAACATAACTGTTCAAACTAGATGATTAGGGACATTATTATGGACAATTTTCAGCAAATTGCAGCAATTGAACTACAGAAATAACCACTTTTCCATAAACAAGGTCTAAAATCATGTTTGGTTGCACTCCGGATACAATGTTTTAAACATAACTGTTCAAACTAGATGATTAGGGACATTATGGACAATTTTCAGCAAGTTGCAGCAATAGAAATAACCACTTTTCCATAAACAAGGTCTAAAATCATGTTTGGTTGCACTCCGGATACAATGTTTTAAACATAACTGTTCAAACTAGATGATTAGGGACATTATTATGGACAATTTTCAGCAAATTGCAGCAATTGACCTACAGAAATAACCACTTTTCCATAAACAAGGTCTAAAATCATGTTTGGTTGCACTCCGGATACAATGTTTTAAACATAACTGTTCAAACTAGATGATTAGGGACATTATTATGGACAATTTTCAGCAAATTGCAGCAATTGAACTACAGAAATAACCACTTTTCCATAAACAAGGTCTAAAATCATGTTTGGTTGCACTCCGGATACAATGTTTTAAACATAACTGTTCAAACTAGATGATTAGGGACATTATTATGGACAATTTTCAGCAAATTGCAGCAATTGAACTACAGAAATAACCACTTTTCCATAAACAAGGTCTAAAATCATGTTTGGTTGCACTCCGGATACAATGTTTTAAACATAACTGTTCAAACTAGATGATTAGGGACATTATTATGGACAATTTTCAGCAAATTGCAGCAATTGACCTACAGAAATAACCACTTTTCCATAAACAAGGTCTAAAATCATGTTTGGTTGCACTCCGGATACAATGTTTTAAACATAACTGTTCAAACTAGATGATTAGGGACATTATGGACAATTTTCAGCAAGTTGCAGCAATACTAGAAATAACCACTTTTCCATAAACAAGGTCTAAAATCATGTTTGGTTGCACTCCGGATACAATGTTTTAAACATAACTGTTCAAACTAGATGATTAGGGACATTATTATGGACAATTTTCAGCAAATTGCAGCAATTGAACTACAGAAATAACCACTTTTCCATAAACAAGGTCTAAAATCATGTTTGGTTGCACTCCGGATACAATGTTTTAAACATAACTGTTCAAACTAGATGATTAGGGACATTATTATGGACAATTTTCAGCAAATTGCAGCAATTGACCTACAGAAATAACCACTTTTCCATAAACAAGGTCTAAAATCATGTTTGGTTGCACTCCGGATACAATGTTTTAAACATAACTGTTCAAACTAGATGATTAGGGACATTATTATGGACAATTTTCAGCAAATTGCAGCAATTGACCTACAGAAATAACCACTTTTCCATAAACAAGGTCTAAAATCATGTTTGGTTGCACTCCGGATACAATGTTTTAAACATAACTGTTCAAACTAGATGATTAGGGACATTATTATGGACAATTTTCAGCAAATTGCAGCAATTGAACTACAGAAATAACCACTTTTCCATAAACAAGGTCTAAAATCATGTTTGGTTGCACTCCGGATACAATGTTTTAAACATAACTGTTCAAACTAGATGATTAGGGACATTATTATGGACAATTTTCAGCAAATTGCAGCAATTGAACTACAGAAATAACCACTTTTCCATAAACAAGGTCTAAAATCATGTTTGGTTGCACTCCGGATACAATGTTTTAAACATAACTGTTCAAACTAGATGATTAGGGACATTATGGACAATTTTCAGCAAGTTGCAGCAATAGAAATAACCACTTTTCCATAAACAAGGTCTAAAATCATGTTTGGTTGCACTCCGGATACAATGTTTTAAACATAACTGTTCAAACTAGATGATTAGGGACATTATTATGGACAATTTTCAGCAAATTGCAGCAATTGACCTACAGAAATAACCACTTTTCCATAAACAAGGTCTAAAATCATGTTTGGTTGCACTCCGGATACAATGTTTTAAACATAACTGTTCAAACTAGATGATTAGGGACATTATTATGGACAATTTTCAGCAAATTGCAGCAATTGAACTACAGAAATAACCACTTTTCCATAAACAAGGTCTAAAATCATGTTTGGTTGCACTCCGGATACAATGTTTTAAACATAACTGTTCAAACTAGATGATTAGGGACATTATTATGGACAATTTCAGCAAATTGCAGCAATTGAACTACAGAAATAACCACTTTTCCATAAACAAGGTCTAAAATCATGTTTGGTTGCACTCCGGATACAATGTTTTAAACATAACTGTTCAAACTAGATGATTAGGGACATTATGGACAATTTTCAGCAAGTTGCAGCAATAGAAATAACCACTTTTCCATAAACAAGGTCTAAAATCATGTTTGGTTGCACTCCGGATACAATGTTTTAAACATAACTGTTCAAACTAGATGATTAGGGACATTATTATGGACAATTTTCAGCAAATTGCAGCAATTGAACTACAGAAATAACCACTTTTCCATAAACAAGGTCTAAAATCATGTTTGGTTGCACTCCGGATACAATGTTTTAAACATAACTGTTCAAACTAGATGATTAGGGACATTATGGACAATTTTCAGCAAGTTGCAGCAATTGACTACAGAAATAACCACTTTTCCATAAACAAGGTCTAAAATCATGTTTGGTTGCACTCCGGATACAATGTTTTAAACATAACTGTTCAAACTAGATGATTAGGGACATTATTATGGACAATTTTCAGCAAATTGCAGCAATTGAACTACAGAAATAACCACTTTTCCATAAACAAGGTCTAAAATCATGTTTGGTTGCACTCCGGATACAATGTTTTAAACATAACTGTTCAAACTAGATGATTAGGGACATTATTATGGACAATTTTCAGCAAATTGCAGCAATTGAACTACAGAAATAACCACTTTTCCATAAACAAGGTCTAAAATCATGTTTGGTTGCACTCCGGATACAATGTTTTAAACATAACTGTTCAAACTAGATGATTAGGGACATTATGGACAATTTTCAGCAAGTTGCAGCAATAGAAATAACCACTTTTCCATAAACAAGGTCTAAAATCATGTTTGGTTGCACTCCGGATACAATGTTTTAAACATAACTGTTCAAACTAGATGATTAGGGACATTATTATGGACAATTTTCAGCAAATTGCAGCAATTGACCTACAGAAATAACCACTTTTCCATAAACAAGGTCTAAAATCATGTTTGGTTGCACTCCGGATACAATGTTTTAAACATAACTGTTCAAACTAGATGATTAGGGACATTATGGACAATTTTCAGCAAGTTGCAGCAATATAAATAACCACTTTTCCATAAACAAGGTCTAAAATCATGTTTGGTTGCACTCCGGATACAATGTTTTAAACATAACTGTTCAAACTAGATGATTAGGGACATTATTATGGACAATTTTCAGCAAATTGCAGCAATTGAACTACAGAAATAACCACTTTTCCATAAACAAGGTCTAAAATCATGTTTGGTTGCACTCCGGATACAATGTTTTAAACATAACTGTTCAAACTAGATGATTAGGGACATTATTATGGACAATTTCAGCAAATTGCAGCAATTGAACTACAGAAATAACCACTTTTCCATAAACAAGGTCTAAAATCATGTTTGGTTGCACTCCGGATACAATGTTTTAAACATAACTGTTCAAACTAGATGATTAGGGACATTATTATGGACAATTTTCAGCAAATTGCAGCAATTGAACTACAGAAATAACCACTTTTCCATAAACAAGGTCTAAAATCATGTTTGGTTGCACTCCGGATACAATGTTTTAAACATAACTGTTCAAACTAGATGATTAGGGACATTATTATGGACAATTTTCAGCAAATTGCAGCAATTGACCTACAGAAATAACCACTTTTCCATAAACAAGGTCTAAAATCATGTTTGGTTGCACTCCGGATACAATGTTTTAAACCTAACTGTTCAAACTAGATGATTAGGGACATTATGGACAATTTTCAGCAAGTTGCAGCAATAGAAATAACCTACTTTTCCATAAACAAGGTCTAAAATCATGTTTGGTTGCACTCCGGATACAATGTTTTAAACATAACTGTTCAAACTAGATGATTAGGGACATTATTATGGACAATTTTCAGCAAATTGCAGCAATTGACCTACAGAAATAACCACTTTTCCATAAACAAGGTCTAAAATCATGTTTGGTTGCACTCCGGATACAATGTTTTAAACATAACTGTTCAAACTAGATGATTAGGGACATTATGGACAATTTTCAGCAAATTGCAGCAATAGAAATAACCTACTTTTCCATAAACAAGGTCTAAAATCATGTTTGGTTGCACTCCGGATACAATGTTTTAAACATAACTGTTCAAACTAGATGATTAGGGACATTATTATGGACAATTTTCAGCAAATTGCAGCAATTGAACTACAGAAATAACCACTTTTCCATAAACAAGGTCTAAAATCATGTTTGGTTGCACTCCGGATACAATGTTTTAAACATAACTGTTCAAACTAGATGATTAGGGACATTATTATGGACAATTTTCAGCAAATTGCAGCAATTGAACTACAGAAATAACCACTTTTCCATAAACAAGGTCTAAAATCATGTTTGGTTGCACTCCGGATACAATGTTTTAAACATAACTGTTCAAACTAGATGATTAGGGACATTATGGACAATTTTCAGCAAGTTGCAGCAATAGAAATAACCACTTTTCCATAAACAAGGTCTAAAATCATGTTTGGTTGCACTCCGGATACAATGTTTTAAACATAACTGTTCAAACTAGATGATTAGGGACATTATTATGGACAATTTTCAGCAAATTGCAGCAATTGAACTACAGAAATAACCACTTTTCCATAAACAAGGTCTAAAATCATGTTTGGTTGCACTCCGGATACAATGTTTTAAACATAACTGTTCAAACTAGATGATTAGGGACATTATTATGGACAATTTTCAGCAAATTGCAGCAATTGAACTACAGAAATAACCTCTTTTCCATAAACAAGGTCTAAAATCATGTTTGGTTGCACTCCGGATACAATGTTTTAAACATAACTGTTCAAACTAGATGATTAGGGACATTATGGACAATTTTCAGCAAGTTGCAGCAATAGAAATAACCACTTTTCCATAAACAAGGTCTAAAATCATGTTTGGTTGCACTCCGGATACAATGTTTTAAACATAACTGTTCAAACTAGATGATTAGGGACATTATTATGGACAATTTTCAGCAAATTGCAGCACTTGACCTTACAGAAATAACCACTTTTCCATAAACAAGGTCTAAAATCATGTTTGGTTGCACTCCGGATACAATGTTTTAAACATAACTGTTCAAACTAGATGATTAGGGACATTATGGACAATTTTCAGCAAGTTGCAGCAATGACTAAATAACCTACTTTTCCATAAACAAGGTCTAAAATCATGTTTGGTTGCACTCCGGATACAATGTTTTAAACATAACTGTTCAAACTAGATGATTAGGGACATTATTATGGACAATTTTCAGCAAATTGCAGCAATTGAACTACAGAAATAACCACTTTTCCATAAACAAGGTCTAAAATCATGTTTGGTTGCACTCCGGATACAATGTTTTAAACATAACTGTTCAAACTAGATGATTAGGGACATTATTATGGACAATTTTCAAGCAAATTGCAGCAATTGAACTACAGAAATAACCACTTTTCCATAAACAAGGTCTAAAATCATGTTTGGTTGCACTCCGGATACAATGTTTTAAACATAACTGTTCAAACTAGATGATTAGGGACATTATTATGGACAATTTTCAGCAAATTGCAGCAATTGAACTACAGAAATAACCACTTTTCCATAAACAAGGTCTAAAATCATGTTTGGTTGCACTCCGGATACAATGTTTTAAACATAACTGTTCAAACTAGATGATTAGGGACATTATTATGGACAATTTTCAGCAAATTGCAGCAATTGACCTACAGAAATAACCACTTTTCCATAAACAAGGTCTAAAATCATGTTTGGTTGCACTCCGGATACAATGTTTTAAACATAACTGTTCAAACTAGATGATTAGGGACATTATATGGACAATTTTCAGCAAGTTGCAGCAATAGAAATAACCTACTTTTCCATAAACAAGGTCTAAAATCATGTTTGGTTGCACTCCGGATACAATGTTTTAAACATAACTGTTCAAACTAGATGATTAGGGACATTATGGACAATTTTCAGCAAGTTGCAGCAATATAAATAACCTACTTTTCCATAAACAAGGTCTAAAATCATGTTTGGTTGCACTCCGGATACAATGTTTTAAACATAACTGTTCAAACTAGATGATTAGGGACATTATTATGGACAATTTTCAGCAAATTGCAGCAATTGAACTACAGAAATAACCATCTTTTCCATAAACAAGGTCTAAAATCATGTTTGGTTGCACTCCGGATACAATGTTTTAAACATAACTGTTCAAACTAGATGATTAGGGACATTATTATGGACAATTTTCCAGCAAATTGCAGCAATTGAACTACAGAAATAACCACTTTTCCATAAACAAGGTCTAAAATCATGTTTGGTTGCACTCCGGATACAATGTTTTAAACATAACTGTTCAAACTAGATGATTAGGGACATTATTATGGACAATTTTCAGCAAATTGCAGCAATTGAACTACAGAAATAACCACTTTTCCATAAACAAGGTCTAAAATCATGTTTGGTTGCACTCCGGATACAATGTTTTAAACATAACTGTTCAAACTAGATGATTAGGGACATTATTATGGACAATTTTCAGCAAATTGCAGCAATTGACCTACAGAAATAACCACTTTTCCATAAACAAGGTCTAAAATCATGTTTGGTTGCACTCCGGATACAATGTTTTAAACCTAACTGTTCAAACTAGATGATTAGGGACATTATGGACAATTTTCAGCAAGTTGCAGCAATAGAAATAACCTACTTATCCATAAACAAGGTCTAAAATCATGTCTGGTTGCACTCCGGATACAATGTTTTAAACATAACTGTTCAAACTAGATGATTAGGGACATTATTATGGACAATTTTCAGCAAATTGCAGCAATTGACCTACAGAAATAACCACTTTTCCATAAACAAGGTCTAAAATCATGTTTGGTTGCACTCCGGATACAATGTTTTAAACATAACTGTTCAAACTAGATGATTAGGGACATTATGGACAATTTTCAGCAAATTGCAGCAATAGAAATAACTACTTTTCCATAAACAAGGTCTAAAATCATGTCTGGTTGCACTCCGGATACAATGTTTTAAACATAACTGTTCAAACTAGATGATTAGGGACATTATTATGGACAATTTTCAGCAAATTGCAGCAATTGAACTACAGAAATAACCACTTTTCCATAAACAAGGTCTAAAATCATGTTTGGTTGCACTCCGGATACAATGTTTTAAACATAACTGTTCAAACTAGATGATTAGGGGACATTATTATGGACAATTTTCAGCAAATTGCAGCAATTGAACTACAGAAATAACCTCTTTTCCATAAACAAGGTCTAAAATCATGTTTGGTTGCACTCCGGATACAATGTTTTAAACATAACTGTTCAAACTAGATGATTAGGGACATTATGGACAATTTTCAGCAAGTTGCAGCAATAGAAATAACTACTTTTCCATAAACAAGGTCTAAAATCATGTCTGGTTGCACTCCGGATACAATGTTTTAAACATAACTGTTCAAACTAGATGATTAGGGACATTATTATGGACAATTTTCAGCAAATTGCAGCAATTGACCTACAGAAATAACCACTTTTCCATAAACAAGGTCTAAAATCATGTTTGGTTGCACTCCGGATACAATGTTTTAAACATAACTGTTCAAACTAGATGATTAGGGACATTATGGACAATTTTCAGCAAATTGCAGCAATAGAAATAACCTACTTTTCCATAAACAAGGTCTAAAATCATGTCTGGTTGCACTCCGGATACAATGTTTTAAACATAACTGTTCTAACTAGATGATTAGGGACATTATTATGGACAATTTTCAGCAAATTGCAGCAATTGAACTACAGAAATAACCACTTTTCCATAAACAAGGTCTAAAATCATGTTTGGTTGCACTCCGGATACAATGTTTTAAACATAACTGTTCAAACTAGATGATTAGGGGACATTATTATGGACAATTTCAGCAAATTGCAGCAATTGAACTACAGAAATAACCTCTTTTCCATAAACAAGGTCTAAAATCATGTTTGGTTGCACTCCGGATACAATGTTTTAAACATAACTGTTCAAACTAGATGATTAGGGACATTATGGACAATTTTCAGCAAGTTGCAGCAATAGAAATAACCACTTTTCCATAAACAAGGTCTAAAATCATGTTTGGTTGCACTCCGGATACAATGTTTTAAACATAACTGTTCAAACTAGATGATTAGGGACATTATTATGGACAATTTTCAGCAAATTGCAGCAATTGAACTACAGAAATAACCTCTTTTCCATAAACAAGGTCTAAAATCATGTTTGGTTGCACTCCGGATACAATGTTTTAAACATAACTGTTCAAACTAGATGATTAGGGACATTATTATGGACAATTTTCAGCAAATTGCAGCAATTGAACTACAGAAATAAGCTCTTTTCCATAAACAAGGTCTAAAATCATGTTTGGTTGCACTCCGGATACAATGTTTTAAACATAACTGTTCAAACTAGATGATTAGGGACATTATTATGGACAATTTTCAAGCAAATTGCAGCAATTAAACTACAGAAATAACCACTTTTCCATAAACAAGGTCTAAAATCATGTTTGGTTGCAATCCAGATACAATGTTTTAAACATAACTGTTCAAACTAGATGATTAGGGACATTATTATGGACAATTTTCAGCAAATTGCAGCAATTGACCTACAGAAATAACCACTTTTCCATAAAAAATGTCTAAAATCATGTTTGGTTGCACTCCGGATACAATGTTTTAAACATAACTGTTCAAACTAGATGATTAGGGACATTATGGACAATTTTCAGCAAGTTGCAGCAATAGAAATAACTACTTTTCCATAAACAAGGTCTAAAATCATGTCTGGTTGCACTCCGGATACAATGTTTTAAACATAACTGTTCAAACTAGATGATTAGGGACATTATTATGGACAATTTTCAAGCAAATTGCAGCAATTAAACTACAGAAATAACCACTTTTCCATAAACAAGGTCTAAAATCATGTTTGGTTGCAATCCAGATACAATGTTTTAAACATAACTGTTCAAACTAGATGATTAGGGACATTATTATGGACAATTTTCAGCAAATTGCAGCAATTGACCTACAGAAATAACCACTTTTCCATAAAAAATGTCTAAAATCATGTTTGGTTGCACTCCGGATACAATGTTTTAAACATAACTGTTCAAACTAGATGATTAGGGACATTATTATGGACAATTTTCAGCAAATTGCAGCAATTGACCTACAGAAATAACCACTTTTCCATAAACAAGGTCTAAAATCATGTTTGGTTGCACTCCGGATACAATGTTTTAAACATAACTGTTCAAACTAGATGATTAGGGACATTATGGACAATTTTCAGCAAATTGCAGCAATAGAAATAACTACTTTTCCATAAACAAGGTCTAAAATCATGTCTGGTTGCACTCCGGATACAATGTTTTAAACATAACTGTTCTAACTAGATGATTAGGGACATTATTATGGACAATTTTCAGCAAATTGCAGCAATTGAACTACAGAAATAACCACTTTTCCATAAACAAGGTCTAAAATCATGTTTGGTTGCACTCCGGATACAATGTTTTAAACATAACTGTTCAAACTAGATGATTAGGGGACATTATTATGGACAAATTTCAGCAAATTGCAGCAATTGAACTACAGAAATAACCTCTTTTCCATAAACAAGGTCTAAAATCATGTTTGGTTGCACTCCGGATACAATGTTTTAAACATAACTGTTCAAACTAGATGATTAGGGACATTATGGACAATTTTCAGCAAGTTGCAGCAATAGAAATAACCACTTTTCCATAAACAAGGTCTAAAATCATGTTTGGTTGCACTCCGGATACAATGTTTTAAACATAACTGTTCAAACTAGATGATTAGGGACATTATTATGGACAATTTTCAGCAAATTGCAGCAATTGAACTACAGAAATAACCTCTTTTCCATAAACAAGGTCTAAAATCATGTTTGGTTGCACTCCGGATACAATGTTTTAAACATAACTGTTCAAACTAGATGATTAGGGACATTATTATGGACAATTTTCAGCAAATTGCAGCAATTGAACTACAGAAATAAGCTCTTTTCCATAAACAAGGTCTAAAATCATGTTTGGTTGCACTCCGGATACAATGTTTTAAACATAACTGTTCAAACTAGATGATTAGGGACATTATTATGGACAATTTTCAAGCAAATTGCAGCAATTAAACTACAGAAATAACCACTTTTCCATAAACAAGGTCTAAAATCATGTTTGGTTGCAATCCAGATACAATGTTTTAAACATAACTGTTCAAACTAGATGATTAGGGACATTATTATGGACAATTTTCAGCAAATTGCAGCAATTGACCTACAGAAATAACCACTTTTCCATAAAAAATGTCTAAAATCATGTTTGGTTGTACTCCGGATACAATGTTTTAAACATAACTGTTCAAACTAGATGATTAGGGACATTATGGACAATTTTCAGCAAGTTGCAGCAATAGAAATAACTACTTTTCCATAAACAAGGTCTAAAATCATGTCTGGTTGCACTCCGGATACAATGTTTTAAACATAACTGTTCAAACTAGATGATTAGGGACATTATTATGGACAATTTTCAAGCAAATTGCAGCAATTAAACTACAGAAATAACCACTTTTCCATAAACAAGGTCTAAAATCATGTTTGGTTGCAATCCAGATACAATGTTTTAAACATAACTGTTCAAACTAGATGATTAGGGACATTATTATGGACAATTTTCAGCAAATTGCAGCAATTGACCTACAGAAATAACCACTTTTCCATAAAAAATGTCTAAAATCATGTTTGGTTGCACTCCGGATACAATGTTTTAAACATAACTGTTCAAACTAGATGATTAGGGACATTATGGACAATTTTCAGCAAGTTGCAGCAATAGAAATAACTACTTTTCCATAAACAAGGTCTAAAATCATGTCTGGTTGCACTCCGGATACAATGTTTTAAACATAACTGTTCAAACTAGATGATTAGGGACATTATTATGGACAATTTTCAGCAAATTGCAGCAATTGACCTACAGAAATAACCACTTTTCCATAAACAAGGTCTAAAATCATGTTTGGTTGCACTCCGGATACAATGTTTTAAACATAACTGTTCAAACTAGATGATTAGGGACATTATGGACAATTTTCAGCAAATTGCAGCAATAGAAATAACTACTTTTCCATAAACAAGGTCTAAAATCATGTCTGGTTGCACTCCGGATACAATGTTTTAAACATAACTGTTCTAACTAGATGATTAGGGACATTATTATGGACAATTTTCAGCAAATTGCAGCAATTGAACTACAGAAATAACCACTTTTCCATAAACAAGGTCTAAAATCATGTTTGGTTGCACTCCGGATACAATGTTTTAAACATAACTGTTCAAACTAGATGATTAGGGGACATTATTATGGACAAATTTCAGCAAATTGCAGCAATTGAACTACAGAAATAACCTCTTTTCCATAAACAAGGTCTAAAATCATGTTTGGTTGCACTCCGGATACAATGTTTTAAACATAACTGTTCAAACTAGATGATTAGGGACATTATGGACAATTTTCAGCAAGTTGCAGCAATAGAAATAACCACTTTTCCATAAACAAGGTCTAAAATCATGTTTGGTTGCACTCCGGATACAATGTTTTAAACATAACTGTTCAAACTAGATGATTAGGGACATTATTATGGACAATTTTCAGCAAATTGCAGCAATTGAACTACAGAAATAACCTCTTTTCCATAAACAAGGTCTAAAATCATGTTTGGTTGCACTCCGGATACAATGTTTTAAACATAACTGTTCAAACTAGATGATTAGGGACATTATTATGGACAATTTTCAGCAAATTGCAGCAATTGAACTACAGAAATAAGCTCTTTTCCATAAACAAGGTCTAAAATCATGTTTGGTTGCACTCCGGATACAATGTTTTAAACATAACTGTTCAAACTAGATGATTAGGGACATTATTATGGACAATTTTCAAGCAAATTGCAGCAATTAAACTACAGAAATAACCACTTTTCCATAAACAAGGTCTAAAATCATGTTTGGTTGCAATCCAGATACAATGTTTTAAACATAACTGTTCAAACTAGATGATTAGGGACATTATTATGGACAATTTTCAGCAAATTGCAGCAATTGACCTACAGAAATAACCACTTTTCCATAAAAAATGTCTAAAATCATGTTTGGTTGCACTCCGGATACAATGTTTTAAACATAACTGTTCAAACTAGATGATTAGGGACATTATGGACAATTTTCAGCAAGTTGCAGCAATAGAAATAACCACTTGTCCATAAACAAGGTCTAAAATCATGTTTGGTTGCACTCCGGATACAATGTTTTAAACATAACTGTTCAAACTAGATGATTAGGGACATTATTATGGACAATTTTCAGCAAATTGCAGCAATTGACCTACAGAAATAACCAGTTTTCCATAAACAAGGTCTAAAATCATGTTTGGTTGCACTCCGGATACAATGTTTTAAACATAACTGTTCAAACTAGATGATTAGGGACATTATGGACAATTTTCAGCAAGTTGCAGCAATAGAAATAACCACTTTTCCATAAACAAGGTCTAAAATCATGTTTGGTTGCACTCCGGATACAATGTTTTAAACATAACTGTTCAAACTAGATGATTAGGGACATTATGGACAATTTTCAGCAAGTTGCAGCAATAGAAATAACCACTTGTCCATAAACAAGGTCTAAAATCATGTTTGGTTGCACTCCGGATACAATGTTTTAAACATAACTGTTCAAACTAGATGATTAGGGACATTATTATGGACAATTTTCAGCAAATTGCAGCAATTGACCTACAGAAATAACCAGTTTTCCATAAACAAGGTCTAAAATCATGTTTGGTTGCACTCCGGATACAATGTTTTAAACATAACTGTTCAAACTAGATGATTAGGGACATTATGGACAATTTTCAGCAAGTTGCAGCAATAGAAATAACCACTTTTCCATAAACAAGGTCTAAAATCATGTTTGGTTGCACTCCGGATACAATGTTTTAAACATAACTGTTCAAACTAGATGATTAGGGACATTATTATTGACAATTTTCAGCAAATTGCAGCAATTGAACTACAGAAATAACCTCTTTTCCATAAACAAGGTCTAAAATCATGTTTGGTTGCACTCCGGATACAATGTTTTAAACATAACTGTTCAAACTAGATGATTAGGGACATTATTATGGACAATTTTCAGCAAATTGCAGCAATTGAACTACAGAAATAAGCTCTTTTCCATAAACAAGGTCTAAAATCATGTTTGGTTGCACTCCGGATACAATGTTTTAAACATAACTGTTCAAACTAGATGATTAGGGACATTACTATGGACAATTTTCAAGCAAATTGCAGCAATTAAACTACAGAAATAACCACTTTTCCATAAACAAGGTCTAAAATCATGTTTGGTTGCAATCCAGATACAATGTTTTAAACATAACTGTTCAAACTAGATGATTAGGGACATTATTATGGACAATTTTCAGCAAATTGCAGCAATTGACCTACAGAAATAACCACTTTTCCATAAAAAATGTCTAAAATCATGTTTGGTTGCACTCCGGATACAATGTTTTAAACATAACTGTTCAAACTAGATGATTAGGGACATTATGGACAATTTTCAGCAAGTTGCAGCAATAGAAATAACCACTTGTCCATAAACAAGGTCTAAAATCATGTTTGGTTGCACTCCGGATACAATGTTTTAAACATAACTGTTCAAACTAGATGATTAGGGACATTATTATGGACAATTTTCAGCAAATTGCAGCAATTGACCTACAGAAATAACCAGTTTTCCATAAACAAGGTCTAAAATCATGTTTGGTTGCACTCCGGATACAATGTTTTAAACATAACTGTTCAAACTAGATGATTAGGGACATTATGGACAATTTTCAGCAAGTTGCAGCAATAGAAATAACCACTTGTCCATAAACAAGGTCTAAAATCATGTTTGGTTGCACTCCGGATACAATGTTTTAAACATAACTGTTCAAACTAGATGATTAGGGACATTATTATTGACAATTTTCAGCAAATTGCAGCAATTGAACTACAGAAATAACCTCTTTTCCATAAACAAGGTCTAAAATCATGTTTGGTTGCACTCCGGATACAATGTTTTAAACATAACTGTTCAAACTAGATGATTAGGGACATTATTATGGACAATTTTCAGCAAATTGTTAGCAATTGAACTACAGAAATAACCAATTTTCCATAAACAAGGTCTAAATCATGTTTGGTTGCACTCCGGATACAATGTTTTAAACATAACTGTTCAAACTAGATGATTAGGGACATTATTATGGACAATTTTCAGCAAATTGCAGCAATTGAACTACAGAAATAACCACTTTTCCATAAACAAGGTCTAAAATCATGTTTGGTTGCACTCCGGATACAATGTTTTAAACATAACTGTTCAAACTAGATGATTAGGGACATTATTATGGACAATTTTCAGCAAATTGCAGCAATTGAACTACAGAAATAACCTCTTTTCCATAAACAAGGTCTAAAATCATGTTTGGTTGCACTCCGGATACAATGTTTTAAACATAACTGTTCAAACTAGATGATAAGGGACATTATGGACAATTTTCAGCAAGTTGCAGCAATAGAAATAACCACTTTTCCATAAACAAGGTCTAAAATCATGTTTGGTTGCACTCCAGATACAATGTTTTAAACATAACTGTTCAAACTAGATGATTAGGGACATTATTATGGACAATTTTCAGCAAATTGCAGCAATTGAACTACAGAAATAACCTCTTTTCCATAAACATGGTCTAAAATCATGTTTGGTTGCACTCCGGATACAATGTTTTAAACATAACTGTTCAAACTAGATGATTAGGGACATTATTATGGACAATTTTCAAGCAAATTGCAGCAATTAAACTACAGAAATAACCACTTTTCCATAAACAAGGTCTAAAATCATGTTTGGTTGCACTCCGGATACAATGTTTTAAACATAACTGTTCAAACTAGATGATTAGGGACATTATTATGGACAATTTTCAGCAAGTTGCAGCATTTGAACTACAGAAATAACCACTTTTCCATAAACAAGGTCTAAAATCATGTTTGGTTGCACTCCGGATACAATGTTTTAAACATAACTGTTCAAACTAGATGATTAGGGACATTATTATGGACAATTTTCAGCAAGTTGCAGCAATAGAAATAACCACTTTTCCATAAACAAGGTCTAAAATCATGTTTGGTTGCACTCCGGATACAATGTTTTAAACATAACTGTTCAAACTAGATGATTAGGGACATTATTATGGACAATTTTCAGCAAATTGCAGCAATTGACCTACAGAAATAACCACTTTTCCATAAAAAATGTCTAAAATCATGTTTGGTTGCACTCCGGATACAATGTTTTAAACATAACTGTTCAAACTAGATGATTAGGGACATTATGGACAATTTTCAGCAAGTTGCAGCAATAGAAATAACCACTTGTCCATAAACAAGGTCTAAATCATGTTTGGTTGCACTCCGGATACAATGTTTTAAACATAACTGTTCAAACTAGATGATTAGGGACATTATTATGGACAATTTTCAGCAAATTGCAGCAATTGAACTACAGAAATAACCACTTTTCCATAAACAAG
Source organism: Oncorhynchus mykiss (assembly GCF_013265735.2). Lineage (NCBI taxonomy): Eukaryota > Metazoa > Chordata > Actinopteri > Salmoniformes > Salmonidae > Oncorhynchus > Oncorhynchus mykiss. The sequence goes on from NW_023494336.1 coordinate 18,720, forward strand.
GTCTAAAATCATGTTTGGTTGCACTCCGGATACAATGTTTTAAACATAACTGTTCAAACTAGATGATTAGGGACATTATTATGGACAATTTTCAGCAAATTGCAGCAATTGAACTACAGAAATAACCTCTTTTCCATAAACATGGTCTAAAATCATGTTTGGTTGCACTCCGGATACAATGTTTTAAACATAACTGTTCAAACTAGATGATTAGGGACATTATTATGGACAATTTTCAAGCAAATTGCAGCAATTAAACTACAGAAATAACCACTTTTCCATAAACAAGGTCTAAAATCATGTTTGGTTGCACTCCGGATACAATGTTTTAAACATAACTGTTCAAACTAGATGATTAGGGACATTATTATGGACAATTTTCAGCAAGTTGCAGCATTTGAACTACAGAAATAACCACTTTTCCATAAACAAGGTCTAAAATCATGTTTGGTTGCACTCCGGATACAATGTTTTAAACATAACTGTTCAAACTAGATGATTAGGGACATTATTATGGACAATTTTCAGCAAGTTGCAGCAATAGAAATAACCACTTTTCCATAAACAAGGTCTAAAATCATGTTTGGTTGCACTCCGGATACAATGTTTTAAACATAACTGTTCAAACTAGATGATTAGGGACATTATTATGGACAATTTTCAGCAAGTTGCAGCATTTGAACTACAGAAATAACCACTTTTCCATAAACAAGGTCTAAAATCATGTTTGGTTGCACTCCGGATACAATGTTTTAAACATAACTGTTCAAACTAGATGATTAGGGACATTATTATGGACAATTTTCAGCAAGTTGCAGCAATAGAAATAACAACTTTTCCATAAACAAGGTCTAAAATCATGTTTGGTTGCACTCCGGATACAATGTTTTAAACATAACTGTTCAAACTAGATGATTAGGGACATTATTATGGACAATTTTCAGCAAATTGTTAGCAATTGAACTACAGAAATAACCACTTTTCCATAAACAAGGTCTAAATCATGTTTGGTTGCACTCCGGATACAATGTTTTAAACATAACTGTTCAAACTAGATGATTAGGGACATTATTATGGACAATTTTCAGCAAATTGCAGCAATTGAACTACAGAAGTAACCACTTTTCCATAAACAAGGTCTAAAATCATGTTTGGTTGCACTCCGGATACAATGTTTTAAACATAACTGTTCAAACTAGATGATTAGGGACATTATTATGGACAATTTTCAGCAAATTGCAGCAATTGAACTACAGAAATAACCTCTTTTCCATAAACAAGGTCTAAAATCATGTTTGGTTGCACTCCGGATACAATGTTTTAAACATAACTGTTCAAACTAGATGATTAGGGACATTATGGACAATTTTCAGCAAGTTGCAGCAATAGAAATAACCACTTTTCCATAAACAAGGTCTAAAATCATGTTTGGTTGCACTCCAGATACAATGTTTTAAACATAACTGTTCAAACTAGATGATTAGGGACATTATTATGGACAATTTTCAGCAAATTGCAGCAATTGAACTACAGAAATAACCTCTTTTCCATAAACAAGGTCTAAAATCATGTTTGGTTGCACTCCGGATACAATGTTTTAAACATAACTGTTCAAACTAGATGATTAGGGACATTATTATGGACAATTTTCAAGCAAATTGCAGCAATTAAACTACAGAAATAACCACTTTTCCATAAACAAGGTCTAAAATCATGTTTGGTTGCACTCCGGATACAATGTTTTAAACATAACTGTTCAAACTAGATGATTAGGGACATTATGGACAATTTTCAGCAAGTTGCAGCAATAGAAATAACCACTTTTCCATAAACAAGGTCTAAAATCATGTTTGGTTGCACTCCAGATACAATGTTTTAAACATAACTGTTCAAACTAGATGATTAGGGACATTATTATGGACAATTTTCAGCAAATTGCAGCAATTGAACTACAGAAATAACCTCTTTTCCATAAACAAGGTCTAAAATCATGTTTGGTTGCACTCCGGATACAATGTTTTAAACATAACTGTTCAAACTAGATGATTAGGGACATTATTATGGACAATTTTCAAGCAAATTGCAGCAATTAAACTACAGAAATAACCACTTTTCCATAAACAAGGTCTAAAATCATGTTTGGTTGCACTCCGGATACAATGTTTTAAACATAACTGTTCAAACTAGATGATTAGGGACATTATTATGGACAATTTTCAAGCAAATTGCAGCAATTAAACTACAGAAATAACCACTTTTCCATAAACAAGGTCTAAAATCATGTTTGGTTGCACTCCGGATACAATGTTTTAAACATAACTGTTCAAACTAGATGATTAGGGACATTATTATGGACAATTTTCAGCAAATTGCAGCAATTGACCTACAGAAATAACCACTTTTCCATAAAAAAGGTCTAAAATCATGTTTGGTTGCACTCCGGATATAATGTTTTAAACATAACTGTTCAAACTAGATGATTAGGGACATTATTATGGACAATTTTCAGCAAGTTGCAGCATTTGAACTACAGAAATAACCACTTTTCCATAAACAAGGTCTAAAATCATGTTTGGTTGCACTCCGGATACAATGTTTTAAACATAACTGTTCAAACTAGATGATTAGGGACATTATTATGGACAATTTTCAGCAAGTTGCAGCAATAGAAATAACCACTTTTCCATAAACAAGGTCTAAAATCATGTTTGGTTGCACTCCGGATACAATGTTTTAAACATAACTGTTCAAACTAGATGATTAGGGACATTATTATGGACAATTTTCAGCAAATTGCAGCAATTGAACTACAGAAATAACCTCTTTTCCATAAACAAGGTCTAAAATCATGTTTGGTTGCACTCCGGATACAATGTTTTAAACATAACTGTTCAAACTAGATGATTAGGGACATTATTATGGACAATTTTCAAGCAAATTGCAGCAATTAAACTACAGAAATAACCACTTTTCCATAAACAAGGTCTAAAATCATGTTTGGTTGCACTCCGGATACAATGTTTTAAACATAACTGTTCAAACTAGATGATTAGGGACATTATTATGGACAATTTTCAAGCAAATTGCAGCAATTAAACTACAGAAATAACCACTTTTCCATAAACAAGGTCTAAAATCATGTTTGGTTGCACTCCGGATACAATGTTTTAAACATAACTGTTCAAACTAGATGATTAGGGACATTATTATGGACAATTTTCAGCAAATTGCAGCAATTGAACTACAGAAATAACCTCTTTTCCATAAACAAGGTCTAAAATCATGTTTGGTTGCACTCCGGATACAATGTTTTAAACATAACTGTTCAAACTAGATGATTAGGGACATTATTATGGACAATTTTCAGCAAATTGTTAGCAATTGAACTACAGAAATAACCACTTTTCCATAAACAAGGTCTAAATCATGTTTGGTTGCACTCCGGATACAATGTTTTAAACATAACTGTTCAAACTAGATGATTAGGGACATTATTATGGACAATTTTCAGCAAATTGCAGCAATTGAACTACAGAAATAACCACTTTTCCATAAACAAGGTCTAAAATCATGTTTGGTTGCACTCCGGATACAATGTTTTAAACATAACTGTTCAAACTAGATGATTAGGGACATTATTATGGACAATTTTCAGCAAATTGCAGCAATTGAACTACAGAAATAACCTCTTTTCCATAAACAAGGTCTAAAATCATGTTTGGTTGCACTCCGGATACAATGTTTTAAACATAACTGTTCAAACTAGATGATTAGGGACATTATGGACAATTTTCAGCAAGTTGCAGCAATAGAAATAACCACTTTTCCATAAACAAGGTCTAAAATCATGTTTGGTTGCACTCCAGATACAATGTTTTAAACATAACTGTTCAAACTAGATGATTAGGGACATTATTATGGACAATTTTCAGCAAATTGCAGCAATTGAACTACAGAAATAACCTCTTTTCCATAAACAAGGTCTAAAATCATGTTTGGTTGCACTCCGGATACAATGTTTTAAACATAACTGTTCAAACTAGATGATTAGGGACATTATTATGGACAATTTTCAAGCAAATTGCAGCAATTAAACTACAGAAATAACCACTTTTCCATAAACAAGGTCTAAAATCATGTTTGGTTGCACTCCGGATACAATGTTTTAAACATAACTGTTCAAACTAGATGATTAGGGACATTATTATGGACAATTTTCAAGCAAATTGCAGCAATTAAACTACAGAAATAACCACTTTTCCATAAACAAGGTCTAAAATCATGTTTGGTTGCACTCCGGATACAATGTTTTAAACATAACTGTTCAAACTAGATGATTAGGGACATTATGGACAATTTTCAGCAAGTTGCAGCAATAGAAATAACCACTTTTCCATAAACAAGGTCTAAAATCATGTTTGGTTGCACTCCAGATACAATGTTTTAAACATAACTGTTCAAACTAGATGATTAGGGACATTATTATGGACAATTTTCAGCAAATTGCAGCAATTGAACTACAGAAATAACCTCTTTTCCATAAACAAGGTCTAAAATCATGTTTGGTTGCACTCCGGATACAATGTTTTAAACATAACTGTTCAAACTAGATGATTAGGGACATTATTATGGACAATTTTCAAGCAAATTGCAGCAATTAAACTACAGAAATAACCACTTTTCCATAAACAAGGTCTAAAATCATGTTTGGTTGCACTCCGGATACAATGTTTTAAACATAACTGTTCAAACTAGATGATTAGGGACATTATTATGGACAATTTTCAAGCAAATTGCAGCAATTAAACTACAGAAATAACCACTTTTCCATAAACAAGGTCTAAAATCATGTTTGGTTGCACTCCGGATACAATGTTTTAAACATAACTGTTCAAACTAGATGATTAGGGACATTATTATGGACAATTTTCAGCAAATTGCAGCAATTGACCTACAGAAATAACCACTTTTCCATAAAAAAGGTCTAAAATCATGTTTGGTTGCACTCCGGATATAATGTTTTAAACATAACTGTTCAAACTAGATGATTAGGGACATTATTATGGACAATTTTCAGCAAGTTGCAGCATTTGAACTACAGAAATAACCACTTTTCCATAAACAAGGTCTAAAATCATGTTTGGTTGCACTCCGGATACAATGTTTTAAACATAACTGTTCAAACTAGATGATTAGGGACATTATTATGGACAATTTTCAGCAAGTTGCAGCAATAGAAATAACCACTTTTCCATAAACAAGGTCTAAAATCATGTTTGGTTGCACTCCGGATACAATGTTTTAAACATAACTGTTCAAACTAGATGATTAGGGACATTATTATGGACAATTTTCAGCAAATTGCAGCAATTGAACTACAGAAATAACCTCTTTTCCATAAACAAGGTCTAAAATCATGTTTGGTTGCACTCCGGATACAATGTTTTAAACATAACTGTTCAAACTAGATGATTAGGGACATTATTATGGACAATTTTCAAGCAAATTGCAGCAATTAAACTACAGAAATAACCACTTTTCCATAAACAAGGTCTAAAATCATGTTTGGTTGCACTCCGGATACAATGTTTTAAACATAACTGTTCAAACTAGATGATTAGGGACATTATTATGGACAATTTTCAAGCAAATTGCAGCAATTAAACTACAGAAATAACCACTTTTCCATAAACAAGGTCTAAAATCATGTTTGGTTGCACTCCGGATACAATGTTTTAAACATAACTGTTCAAACTAGATGATTAGGGACATTATTATGGACAATTTTCAGCAAATTGCAGCAATTGAACTACAGAAATAACCTCTTTTCCATAAACAAGGTCTAAAATCATGTTTGGTTGCACTCCGGATACAATGTTTTAAACATAACTGTTCAAACTAGATGATTAGGGACATTATTATGGACAATTTTCAGCAAATTGTTAGCAATTGAACTACAGAAATAACCACTTTTCCATAAACAAGGTCTAAATCATGTTTGGTTGCACTCCGGATACAATGTTTTAAACATAACTGTTCAAACTAGATGATTAGGGACATTATTATGGACAATTTTCAGCAAGTTGCAGCAATAGAAATAACCACTTTTCCATAAACAAGGTCTAAAATCATGTTTGGTTGCACTCCGGATACAATGTTTTAAACATAACTGTTCAAACTAGATGATTAGGGACATTATTATGGACAATTTTCAGCAAATTGCAGCAATTGAACTACAGAAATAACCTCTTTTCCATAAACAAGGTCTAAAATCATGTTTGGTTGCAATCCGGATACAATGTTTTAAACATAACTGTTCAAACTAGATGATTAGGGACATTATTATGGACAATTTTCAAGCAAATTGCAGCAATTAAACTACAGAAATAACCACTTTTCCATAAACAAGGTCTAAAATCATGTTTGGTTGCACTCCGGATACAATGTTTTAAACATAACTGTTCAAACTAGATGATTAGGGACATTATTATGGACAATTTTCAGCAAATTGCAGCAATTGACCTACAGAAATAACCACTTTTCCATAAAAAAGGTCTAAAATCATGTTTGGTTGCACTCCGGATATAATGTTTTAAACATAACTGTTCAAACTAGATGATTAGGGACATTATTATGGACAATTTTCAGCAAGTTGCAGCATTTGAACTACAGAAATAACCACTTTTCCATAAACAAGGTCTAAAATCATGTTTGGTTGCACTCCGGATACAATGTTTTAAACATAACTGTTCAAACTAGATGATTAGGGACATTATTATGGACAATTTTCAGCAAGTTGCAGCAATAGAAATAACCACTTTTCCATAAACAAGGTCTAAAATCATGTTTGGTTGCACTCCGGATACAATGTTTTAAACATAACTGTTCAAACTAGATGATTAGGGACATTATTATGGACAATTTTCAGCAAATTGCAGCAATTGAACTACAGAAATAACCTCTTTTCCATAAACAAGGTCTAAAATCATGTTTGGTTGCACTCCGGATACAATGTTTTAAACATAACTGTTCAAACTAGATGATTAGGGACATTATTATGGACAATTTTCAAGCAAATTGCAGCAATTAAACTACAGAAATAACCACTTTTCCATAAACAAGGTCTAAAATCATGTTTGGTTGCACTCCGGATACAATGTTTTAAACATAACTGTTCAAACTAGATGATTAGGGACATTATTATGGACAATTTTCAAGAAAATTGCAGCAATTAAACTACAGAAATAACCACTTTTCCATAAACAAGGTCTAAAATCATGTTTGGTTGCACTCCGGATACAATGTTTTAAACATAACTGTTCAAACTAGATGATTAGGGACATTATTATGGACAATTTTCAGCAAATTGCAGCAATTGAACTACAGAAATAACCACTTTTCCATAAACAAGGTCTAAAATCATGTTTGGTTGCACTCCGGATACAATGTTTTAAACATAACTGTTCAAACTAGATGATTAGGGACATTATTATGGACAATTTTCAGCAAATTGCAGCAATTGAACTACAGAAATAACCTCTTTTCCATAAACAAGGTCTAAAATCATGTTTGGTTGCACTCCGGATACAATGTTTTAAACATAACTGTTCAAACTAGATGATTAGGGACATTATGGACAATTTTCAGCAAGTTGCAGCAATAGAAATAACCACTTTTCCATAAACAAGGTCTAAAATCATGTTTGGTTGCACTCCAGATACAATGTTTTAAACATAACTGTTCAAACTAGATGATTAGGGACATTATTATGGACAATTTTCAGCAAATTGCAGCAATTGAACTACAGAAATAACCTCTTTTCCATAAACAAGGTCTAAAATCATGTTTGGTTGCACTCCGGATACAATGGTTTAAACATAACTGTTCAAACTAGATGATTAGGGACATTATTATGGACAATTTTCAAGCAAATTGCAGCAATTAAACTACAGAAATAACCACTTTTCCATAAACAAAGTCTAAAATCATGTTTGGTTGCACTCCGGATACAATGTTTTAAACATAACTGTTCAAACTAGATGATTAGGGACATTATTATGGACAATTTTCAAGCAAATTGCAGCATTTGAACTACAGAAATAACCACTTTTCCATAAACAAGGTCTAAAATCATGTTTGGTTGCACTCCGGATACAATGTTTTAAACATAACTGTTCAAACTAGATGATTAGGGACATTATGGACAATTTTCAGCAAGTTGCAGCAATAGAAATAACCACTTTTCCATAAACAAGGTCTAAAATCATGTTTGGTTGCACTCCGGATACAATGTTTTAAACATAACTGTTCAAACTAGATGATTAGGGACATTATTATGGACAATTTTCAGCAAATTGCAGCAATTGAACTACAGAAATAACCTCTTTTCCATAAACAAGGTCTAAAATCATGTTTGGTTGCACTCCGGATACAATGTTTTAAACAACTGTTCAAACTAGATGATTAGGGACATTATTATGGACAATTTTCAAGCAAATTGCAGCAATTAAACTACAGAAATAACCACTTTTCCATAAACAAGGTCTAAAATCATGTTTGGTTGCACAATGTTTTAAACATAACTGTTCAAACTAGATGATTAGGGACATTATGGACAATTTTCAGCAAGTTGCAGCAATAGAAATAACCACTTGTCCATAAACAAGGTCTAAAATAATGTTTGGTTGCACTCCGGTTACAATGTTTTAAACATAACTGTTCAAACTAGATGATTAGGGACATTATTATGGACAATTTTCAGCAAATTGCAGCAATTGACCTACAGAAATAACCAGTTTTCCATAAACAAGGTCTAAAATCATGTTTGGTTGCACTCCGGATACAATGTTTTAAACATAACTGTTCAAACTAGATGATTAGGGACATTATTATGGACAATTTTCAAGCAAATTGCAGCATTTGTACTACAGAAATAACCACTTTTCCATAAACAAGGTCTAAAATCATGTTTGGTTGCACTCCGGATACAATGTTTTAAACATAACTGTTCAAACTAGATGATTAGGGACATTATTATGGACAATTTTCAAGCAAATTGCAGCAATTGAACTACAGAAATAACCACTTTTCCATAAACAAGGTCTAAAATCATGTTTGGTTGCACTCCGGATACAATGTTTTAAACATAACTGTTCAAACTAGATGATTAGGGACATTATGGACAATTTTCAGCAAGTTGCAGCAATAGAAATAACCACTTTTCCATAAACAAGGTCTAAAATCATGTTTGGTTGCACTCCGGATACAATGTTTTAAACATAACTGTTCAAACTAGATGATTAGGGACATTATTATGGTCAATTTTCAAGCAAATTGCAGCAATTAAACTACAGAAATAACCAGTTTTCCATAAACAAGGTCTAAAATCATGTTTGGTTGCACAATGTTTTAAACATAACTGTTCAAACTAGATGATTAGGGACATTATGGACAATTTTCAGCAAGTTGCAGCAATAGAAATAACCACTTGTCCATAAACAAGGTCTAAAATAATGTTTGGTTGCACTCCGGATACAATGTTTTAAACATAACTGTTCAAACTAGATGATTAGGGACATTATTATGGACAATTTTCAGCAAATTGCAGCAATTGACCTACAGAAATAACCAGTTTTCCATAAACAAGGTCTAAAATCATGTTTGGTTGCACTCCGGATACAATGTTTTAAACATAACTGTTCAAACTAGATGATTAGGGACATTATTATGGACAATTTTCAAGCAAATTGCAGCATTTGTACTACAGAAATAACCACTTTTCCATAAACAAGGTCTAAAATCATGTTTGGTTGCACTCCGGATACAATGTTTTAAACATAACTGTTCAAACTAGATGATTAGGGACATTATTATGGACAATTTTCAAGCAAATTGCAGCAATTGAACTACAGAAATAACCACTTTTCCATAAACAAGGTCTAAAATCATGTTTGGTTGCACTCCGGATACAATGTTTTAAACATAACTGTTCAAACTAGATGATTAGGGACATTATGGACAATTTTCAGCAAGTTGCAGCAATAGAAATAACCACTTTTCCATAAACAAGGTCTAAAATCATGTTTGGTTGCACTCCGGATACAATGTTTTAAACATAACTGTTCAAACTAGATGATTAGGGACATTATTATGGACAATTTTCAGCAAATTGCAGCAATTGAACTACAGAAATAACCTCTTTTCCATAAACAAGGTCTAAAATCATGTTTGGTTGCACTCCGGATACAATGTTTTAAACATAACTGTTGAAACTAGATGATTAGGGACATTATTATGGTCAATTTTCAAGCAAATTGCAGCAATTAAACTACAGAAATAACCAGTTTTCCATAAACAAGGTCTAAAATCATGTTTGGTTGCACAATGTTTTAAACATAACTGTTCAAACTAGATGATTAGGGACATTATGGACAATTTTCAGCAAGTTGCAGCAATAGAAATAACCACTTGTCCATAAACAAGGTCTAAAATAATGTTTGGTTGCACTCCGGATACAATGTTTTAAACATAACTGTTCAAACTAGATGATTAGGGACATTATTATGGACAATTTTCAGCAAATTGCAGCAATTGACCTACAGAAATAACCAGTTTTCCATAAACAAGGTCTAAAATCATGTTTGGTTGCACTCCGGATACAATGTTTTAAACATAACTGTTCAAACTAGATGATTAGGGACATTATTATGGACAATTTTCAAGCAAATTGCAGCATTTGTACTACAGAAATAACCACTTTTCCATAAACAAGGTCTAAAATCATGTTTGGTTGCACTCCGGATACAATGTTTTAAACATAACTGTTCAAACTAGATGATTAGGGACATTATTATGGACAATTTTCAGCAAATTGCAGCAATTGACCTACAGAAATAACCACTTTTCCATAAAAAAGGTCTAAAATCATGTTTGGTTGCACGCCACACACAACACACAACACAACACAACACACAACACACACACACTCAAACACAACACACCACAACACACAACATACAACATACAACACAACACACAACACACAACACACACAAAACCACACACCAAACAACACAACAAACAAAACACAACACACAACAAGCAACATAACACACAATACCACACAACACACAACACGCAACACAACACAACACACACACACACACACACACCCAAACCAACACACACACCCAAACCAACACACACACACACACACTCAAACACAACACACAACACGAAACACACACACACACTCAAACACAAACCACAACACACAACACAACACACAACACAACACAACACACAACACACACAAAACCACACACCACACACAACACAACAAACAAAACACAACACACAACACACAATACAACACACAACAAAACACTCCACACACCACAACACACACCACACAACACAACACACAACAAGCAACACAACACACAATAACACACACCACACAACACACAACACACCCCACACAACACACCACACACAACAACACACCACACGCCACACACCACACACACAACACACCACACACCACACAAAACACACAACACACAACACACAACGCATTACATCAACACACAACACACCACGCAACACACAACACACCACACACCACACACAACAACACACCACACAGCACAACACACAACACAACACACAATACCACACACAACAACACACCACACACCACACACAACACACCACACAACACACAAAACACACAACACACAACAACACACAACACATTACATCAACACACAACACAACACACAACACACAACACACAACACACCACACACCACACACCACACACACACACCCAAACCAACACACACACCCAAACCAACACACACACACACACTCAAACACAACACACAACACGAAACACACACACAACACAACACACAGCACACAACACACAACACGCAACACGCAACACAACACACCACATGCCACACACACCACACCACACACCACACACAACACACAACACAACACACAACACACAACATTACATCAACACACAACACACCACGCAACACACCACATCACACACCACACAACACACAAAACACAACACAACACAACACACAACACCACAACAAACAACACGCCACACACAACACACAACACACACACACACACACTCAAACACAACACACCACAACACACAACATACAACATACAACATACAACACAACACACAACACACAACACAACACACAACACAACACACACAAAACCACACACCACACAACACAACAAACAAAACACAACACACAACAAGCAACACAACACACAATACCACACAACACACAACACAACACAACACAACACCCAAACCAACACACACACACACACACACACACACACACCCAAACCAACACACACACCCAAACCAACACACACACACACACACACTCAAACACAACACACAACACGAAACACACACACACCCAAACCAACACACAACACACAACACAACACACAACACACACAACATACAACATACAACACAAGACACAACACAAACACACAGCACAACACAACACACACAAAACCACACACCACAACAAACAAAACACAACACACAACACACAACACAACACTCCACACACCACACAACACACACAACACAACACACACCACACAGCACAACACACAACAAGCAACACAACACACAATACCACACACCACACAACACACGCCACACAACACACCACACACAACAACACACCACACACCACACACAACACACCACACACCACACAACACACAAAACACACAACACACAACGCAACACAACACACAACACATTACATCAACACACAACACACCACGCAACACACAACACACCACACACCACACACAACAACACACCACACAACACAACACACAACAAGCAACACAAGACACAATACCACACACCACACAACACACAACACACGCCACACAACACCCAACACACCACACAACACAATACAAAACAAGACACACAACACACAACACAACACACCACACACACCACACCACACACCACACAACACACCACACACCACACCACACAACACACACAACACACAACACAACACACAACAATAGATCAACACACAACACACCACGCAACACACCACACACCACACACCACATCACACACCACAACACAACACACCACACACAACAACACAACACACCACAACACACAACATACAACACAAACACACAACAAACAACACAACACACAACACACCACGCAACACACCACACACCACACACCACACCACACAACACACAACATACAAAACAAACACACAACAAACAACACAACACACAACACAACACACAACACACAACAACACACCACACGCCACACACAACACACAACACACACACACACACACACATTCAGACACAACAAACCACAACATACAACATACAACACAACACACAACACACAACACAACACACAACACATAACACACGCCACACAACACACCACACACAACAACACACCACACACCACACACCACACAACACACAAAACACACAACACACAACACACAACGCAACACAACACACAACACATTACATCAACACACAACACACCACGCAACACACAACACACTACACACCACACACAACAACACACCACACAACACAACACACAACAAGCAACACAAGACACAATACCACACAACACACAACACACGCCACACAACACCCAACACACCACACAACACAATACAAAACAAGACACACAACACACAACACACCACACACACCACACACCACACACAACACACACCACACCACACATCACACACCACACCACACAACACACACAACACACAACAATACATCAACACACAACACACCACGCAACACACCACACACCACACACCACATCACACACCACACAGCACAACACACAACAAGCAACACAACACACAATACCACACACCACACAACACACGCCACACAACACACCACACACAACAACACACCACACACCACACACAACACACCACACACCACACAACACACAAAACACACAACACACAACACACAACGCAACACAACACACAACACATTACATCAACACACAACACACCACGCAACACACAACACACCACACACCACACACAACAACACACCACACAACACAACACACAACAAGCAACACAAGACACAATACCACACACCACACAACACACAACACACGCCACACAACACCCAACACACCACACAACACAATACAAAACAAGACACACAACACAACACACCACACACACCACACCAAACACCACACACAACACACAACACACCACACACCACACCACACAACACACACAACACACAACAATACATCAACACACAACACACCACGCAACACACCACACACCACACACCACATCACACACCACAACACAACACACCACACACAACAACACAACACACCACAACACACAACATACAACACAAACACACAACAAACAACACACCACGCAACACACCACACACCACACACCACACCACACAACACACAAAACACAACACAACACAACACACAACACACCACACACAACAACACACCACACGCCACACACAACACACAACACACACACACACACACTCAAACACAACACACCACAACATACAACATACAACACAAAACACACAACACACAACACACAACACATAACACACGCCACACAACACACCACACACAACAACACACCACACACCACACACCACACAACACACAAAACACACAACACACAACACACAACGCAACACACAACACATTACATCAACACACAACACACCACGCAACACACAACACACTACACACCACACACAACAACACACCACACAACACAACACACAACAAGCAACACAAGACACAATACCACACAACACACAACACACGCCACACAACACCCAACACACCACACAACACAATACAAAACAAGACACACAACACACAACACACCACACACACCACACACCACACACAACACACACCACACCACACATCACACACCACACCACACAACACACACAACACACAACAATACATCAACACACCACGCAACACACCACACACCACACACCACATCACACAACACACAACACCACAACACACAACACACAACAACACACCACACGCCACACACAACACACAACACAACACACAACACAAAACAACACACAACACACACACACACACTCAAACACAACACACCACAACACACAACATACAACACAAACACACAACAAACAACACAACACACAACACACCACTCAACACACCACACACCACACACCACATCACACACCACACAACACACAAAACACAACACAACACAACACACAACACCACAACACACAACACACCACAACACACCACACGCCACACACAACACACACACACACACACTCAAACACAACACACCACAACACACAACATACAACATACAACACAACACACAACACACAACACACAACACAACACTCAACACACACAAAACCTCACACCACACAACACAACAAACAAAACACAACACACAACAAGCAACACAACACACAATACCACACAACACACAACACAACACACACACCCAAACCAACACACACACCCAAACCAACACACACACACACACTCAAACACAACACACAACAAGAAACACACACACACCCAAACCAACACACAACACACAACACAACACACAACACACACAACATACAACATACAACACAAGACACAACACAAACACACAACACAACACAACACAACACACACAAAACCACACACCACACACAACACAACAAACAAAACACAACACACAACACACAACACAACACTCAACACACCACACAACACACACAACACAACACACACCACACAACACAACACACAACAAGCAACACAACACACAATACCACACACCACACAACACACAACACACGCCACACAACACACAACAACACACCACACACCACACACAACACACCACACACAACACACCACACCACACAACACACAAAACACACAACACACAACACACAACGCAACACAACACACAACACATTACATCAACACACAACACACCACGCAACACACAACACACCACACACCACACACAACAACACACCACACAACACAACACACAACAAGCAACACAAGACACAATACCACACACCACACAACACACAACACACGCCACACAACACCCAACACACCACACAACACAAAACAAGACACACAACACAACACACCACACACACCACACCACACACCACACACAACACACACCACACCACACACCACACACCACACAACACACAACACACAACAATACATCAACACACAACACACCACGCAACACACCACACACCACACACCACATCACACACCACACAACACCACAACACACAACACAACACACCACACACAACAACACACCACACGCCACACACAACACACAACACAACACACAACACAACACAACACACAACACACACACACACTCAAAAACAACACACCACAACACACAACATACAACACAAACACACAACAAACAACACAACACACAACACAACACACACAAAACCACACACCACACAACACAACAAACAAAACACAACACACAACACACAACGAGCAACACAACACACAATACCACACAACACACAACACGCAACACAACACAACACAACACCCAAACCAACACACACACACACACACACACACCCAAACCAACACACACACCCAAACCAACACACACACAAACTCAAACACAACACGAAACACACACACACCCAAACCAACACACAACACAAAACACACAACACACACACACACACTCAAACACAAACCACAACACAACACACCACAACACACCACAACACACAACATACAACATACAACACAACACACAACACAACATAACACACACAAAACCACACACCACACACAACACAACAAACAAAACACAACACACAATACAACACACAACACAACACTCCACACACCACACAACACAACACACACAACACAACACACACCACACAACACAACACACAACAAGCAACACAACACACAATACCACACAACACACAACACACGCCACACAACATCCAACACACAACACACCACACACAACAACACACCACACGCCACACACCACACACAACACACCACACAACACACAAAACAACACACCACACAACACACAACACACAACCCAACACACAACCCAACACACAACACAACACACACCACAACAAACAACACACAACCCAACACACCACACACACCACACACCACACAACACACAATACCACACAACACACAACACGCAACACAACACAACACCCAACACACAACACCACACAACACACACAACACAACACATTACATCAACACACAACACACCACGCAACACACAACACACGCCACACAACACACAACACACGCAACAACACACAACACAACACACAACAAGCAACACAACACACAATACCACACACCACACAACACACAACACACGCCACACAACACCTAACACACCACACAACACAACACACACAACACAACACACAACACACAACACGCAACACATAACACACCACACACAACACACACCACACCACACACCACACACAACACACCACATTACATCACCACACAACACACCACGCAACACACCACACACCACATCACACACCACACAACACACACCACACCACACACAACACACCACATTACATCAACACACAACACACCACGCAACACACCACACCACACAAAACACAACACACCACACACCACACAAAACAACAACACCAACCACCCAACACCACACACAACACAACACACAACAACACACAACACACCACACACAACAACACACCACACACCACACAACACACACAACACACACAACACAACACACACAACACATTACATCAACACACAACACAGCACGCAACACACCACACACCACACACCACACACAACAACACACCACACAACACACAACACAACACACAACAAGCAACACAACACACAATACCACACACCACACAACACCCAGCACACAACACACCACACAACACAACACAACATAACACACACAACACACAACACACACCACACCACACACCACACACAACACACAACACACAATACCATACAACACACAACACGCAACACAACACAACACCCAACACCCAACACACCACATCACACAACACACACAACACACCACACAACACAACACACAACACGCCACACGCCACACACAACACAACACACAACACACAACAGAACACATTACATCAACACACCACACACCACGCAACACACAACACACACAACACACAACACAACACAACACACAACAAGCAACACAACACACAATACCACACACCACACAACACACAACACACAACACCCAACACACAACACAACACACAACACAGCACAACACACGCAATACAACACACCACACGCCACACACAACACACACCACACCACACACCACACACCACACACAACACACAACACAACACACCGCATTACATCACCACACAACACACCACGCAACACACCACACACCACATCACACACAACACAACACACAACACAACACAACACACAACAAAACACACACAACACAACACACAACACAACACATTACATCAACACACAACACACCACGCAACACACCACACACCACACACAACAACACACAACACAACACACAACAAGCAACACAACACACAATACCACACACCACACAACACACAACACACACCACCCAACACACCACACCACAACACACAACACACAACACACAACACGCAACACAACACACCACACGCCACACACAACACACCACACAACACAACAAAACACAACACACAACACAACACAACACACACAACACAACACATTACATCACCACACAACACACCACGCAACACATCACACACCACACAACACACAAAACACAACACAACACAACACACAACACCACACAAAACACAACACACCACACACAACAACACACCACACGACACACACAACACACAGCACAACACACAACACAACACAACACAACACACAACACAACACACACAACACAACACACAACACACAACACGCAAGACAACACACCACACACAACACACACCACACCACACACCACACAGCACACAACACAACACATTACATCAACACACAACACACCACGCAACACACCACACACCACATCACACACCACACAACACACACCACACCACACACAACACACCACATTACATCAACACACAACACACCACGCAACACACCACACCACACAAAACACAACACACCACACACCACACACCACACAAAACAACAACACCAACCACCCAACACCACACACAACACAACACACAACAACACACAACACACCACACACAACAACACACCACACAACACACACAACACACACAACACAACACACACAACACATTACATCAACACACAACACAGCACGCAACACACCACACACCACACACCACACACAACAACACACCACACAACACACAACACAACACACAACAAGCAACACAACACACAATACCACACACCACACAACACCCAGCACACAACACACCACACAACACAACACAACATAACACACACAACACACAACACACACCACACCACACACCACACACCACACACAACACACAACACACAATACCATACAACACACAACACGCAACACAACACAACACCCAACACCCAACACACCACATCACACAACACACACAACACACCACACAACACAACACACAACACGCCACACGCCACACACAACACAACACACAACACACAACAGAACACATTACATCAACACACCACACAACACACAACACACACAACACACAACACAACACAACACACAACAAGCAACACAACACACAATACCACACACCACACAACACACAACACCCAACACACAACACAACACACAACACAGCACAACACACGGAATACAACACACCACACGCCACACACAACACACACCACACCACACACCACACACCACACACAACACACAACACAACACACCGCATTACATCACCACACAACACACCAAGCAACACACCACACACCACATCACACACA
>NW_023494337.1:0-38859 GCF_013265735.2 Oncorhynchus mykiss
ATGAAAGCAGTACAGCAGAAAATGTAATCAAGAGTGAATCACAACATGATTTAGAACTTTGTTCATGGAAAGTGTAATATTATTTCCGTATTGCAATTAAACTTGCAAAATTAATCCAGAGTGAGTGAATCACAACATGATTTAGAACTTTGTTCATGGAAAGTGTAATATTATTTCCGTATTGCAATTAAACTTGCAAAAATTAATCCAGAGTGAGTGAATCACAACATGATTTAGAACTTTGTTGATGGAAAAGTGTAATATTATCTCCGTATTGCAATGCAACTTGCAAAAATTCATCGATTCATCGATTCATGAAACAGTACAGCAAGAAAATGTAATCAAGAGTGGAATCACAACATGATTTAGAACTTTGTTCATGGAAAAGTGTAATATTATTTCCGTATTGCAATTAAACTTGCAAAAATTAATCCAGAGTGAGTGAATCACAACATGATTTAGAACTTTGTTGATGGAAAAGTGTAATATTATTTCCGTATTGCAATGCAACTTGCAAAATTCATCGATTCATCGATTCATGAATGAAACATACAGCAAGAAAATGTAATCAAGAGTGGAATCACAACATGATTTAGAACTTTGTTCATGGAAAAGTGTAATATTATTTCCGTATTGCAATTAAACTTGCAAAAATTAATCCAGAGTGAGTCACAACATGATTTAGAACTTTGTTCATGGAAAGTGTAATATTATCTCCGTATTGCAATGCAACTTGCAAAAATTAATCGATTCATCGATTCATGAAACAGTACAGCAAGAAAATGTAATCAAGAGTGGAATCACAACATGATTTAGAACTTTGCTCATGGAAAAGTGTAATATTATTTCCGTATTGCAATTAAACTTGCAAAAATTAATCCAGAGTGAGTGAATCACAACATGATTTAGAACTTTGTTGATGGAAAAGTGTAATATTATTTCCGTATTGCAATGCAACTTGCAAAAATTCATCGATTCATCGATTCATGAAACAGTACAGCAAGAAAATGTAATCAAGAGTGGAATCACAACATGATTTAGAACTTTGTTGATGGAAAAGTGTAATATTATCTCCGTATTGCAATGCAACTTGCAAAATTCATCGATTCATCGATTCATGAATGAAACAGTACAGCAAGAAAATGTAATAAGAGTGGAATCACAACATGATTTAGAACTTTGTTCATGGAAAAGTGTAATATTATTTCCGTATTGCAATTAAACTTGCAAAAATTAATCCAGAGTGAGTGAATCACAACATGATTTAGAACTTTGTTGATGGAAAAGTGTAATATTATTTCCGTATTGCAATTAAACTTGCAAAATTAATCCAGAGTGAGTGAATCACAACATGATTTAGAACTTTGTTCATGGAAAAGTGTAATATTATCTCCGTATTGCAATGCAACTTGCAAAAATTCATCGATTCATCGATTCATGAAACAGTACAGCAAGAAAATGTAATCAGAGTGGAATCACAACATGATTTAGAACTTTGTTCATGGAAAAGTGTAATATTATTTCCGTATTGCAATTAAACTTGCAAAAATTAATCCAGAGTGAGTGAATCACAACATGATTTAGAACTTTGTTGATGGAAAAGTGTAATATTATCTCCGTATTGCAATGCAACTTGCAAAAATTCATCGATTCATCGATTCATGAATGAAACAGTACAGCAAGAAAATGTAATAAAGAGTGGAATCACAACATGATTTAGAACTTTGTTCATGGAAAAGTGTAATATTATTTCCGTATTGCAATTAAACTTGCAAAAATTAATCCAGAGTGAGTGAATCACAACATGATTTAGAACTTTGTTGATGGAAAAGTGTAATATTATCTCCGTATTGCAATGCAACTTGCAAAAATTCATCGATTCATCGATTCATGAAACAGTACAGCAAGAAAATGTAATCAAGAGTGGAATCACAACATGATTTAGAACTTTGTTCATGGAAAGTGTAATATTATTTCCGTATTGCAATTAAACTTGCAAAAATTAATCCAGAGTGAGTGAATCACAACATGATTTAGAACTTTGTTGATGGAAAGTGTAATATTATTTCCGTATTGCAATGCAACTTGCAAAAATTCATCGATTCATCGATTCATGAAACAGTACAGCAAGAAAATGTAATCAAGAGTGGAATCACAACATGATTTAGAACTTTGTTCATGGAAAAGTGTAATATTATTTCCGTATTGCAATTAAACTTGCAAAAATTAATCCAGAGTGAGTGAATCACAACATGATTTAGAACTTTGTTGATGGAAAAGTGTAATATTATTTCCGTATTGCAATTAAACTTGCAAAAATTATCCAGAGTGAGTGAATCACAACATGATTTAGAACTTTGTTGATGGAAAGTGTAATATTATTTCCGTATTGCAATGCAACTTGCAAAAATTCATCGATTCATCGATTCATGAAACAGTACAGCAAGAAAATGTAATCCAGAGTGGAATCACAACATGATTTAGAACTTTGTTCATGGAAAAGTGTAATATTATTTCCGTATTGCAATGCAACTTGCAAAAATTCATCGATTCATCGATTCATGAATGAAACAGTACAGCAAGAAAATGTAATCAGAGTGGAATCACAACATGATTTAGAACTTTGTTGATGGAAAAGTGTAATATTATCTCCGTATTGCAATGCAACTTGCAAAAATTCATCGATTCATCGATTCATGAATGAAACAGTACAGCAAGAAAATGTAATAAAGAGTGGAATCACAACATGATTTAGAACTTTGTTCATGGAAAAGTGTAATATTATTTCCGTATTGCAATTAAACTTGCAAAAATTAATCCAGAGTGAGTGAATCACAACATGATTTAGAACTTTGTTGATGGAAAAGTGTAATATTATCTCCGTATTGCAATGCAACTTGCAAAAATTCATCGATTCATCGATTCATGAAACAGTACAGCAAGAAAATGTAATCAAGAGTGGAATCACAACATGATTTAGAACTTTGCTCATGGAAAAGTGTAATATTATTTCCGTATTGCAATTAAACTTGCAAAAATTAATCCAGAGTGAGTGAATCACAACATGATTTAGAACTTTGTTGATGGAAAAGTGTAATATTATTTCCGTATTGCAATGCAACTTGCAAAAATTCATCGATTCATCGATTCATGAAACAGTACAGCAAGAAAATGTAATCAAGAGTGGAATCACAACATGATTTAGAACTTTGTTCATGGAAAAGTGTAATATTATTTCCGTATTGCAATTAAACTTGCAAAAATTCATCCAGAGTGAGTGAATCACAACATGATTTAGAACTTTGTTGATGGAAAAGTGTAATATTATTTCCGTATTGCAATGCAACTTGCAAAAATTCATCGATTCATCGATTCATGAAACAGTACAGCAAGAAAATGTAATCAAGAGTGGAATCACAACATGATTTAGAACTTTGTTCATGGAAAAGTGTAATATTATCTCCGTATTGCAATGCAACTTGCAAAAATTCATCGATTCATCGATTCATGAACAGTACAGCAAAAAAAAAAGAGTGGAATCAAAAATAATTTTAAACTTTGCAACTGCAAAAATGTATCGATTTTTCGTAAAAACAATAAAGAAAATGTAATCAAGAGTGAATCACAACATGATTTAGAACTTTGTTCATGGAAAAGTGTAATATTATTTCCGTATTGCAATTAAACTTGCAAAAATTAATCCAGAGTGAGTGAATCACAACATGATTTAGAACTTTGTTGATGGAAAAGTGTAATATTATTTCCGTATTGCAATGCAACTTGCAAAAATTCATCGATTCATCGATTCATGAATGAAACAGTACAGCAAGAAATGTAATCAAGAGTGGAATCACAACATGATTTAGAACTTTGTTGATGGAAAAGTGTAATATTATCTCCGTATTGCAATGCAACTTGCAAAAATTCATCGATTCATCGATTCATGAAACAGTACAGCAAGAAAATGTAATCAAGAGTGGAATCACAACATGATTTAGAACTTTGTTGATGGAAAAGTGTAATATTATTTCCGTATTGCAATGCAACTTGCAAAATTCATCGATTCATCGATCATGATGAACATGAAACAGTACAGCAAGAAAATGTATAAAGAGTGAATCACAACATGATTTAGAACTTTGTTCATGGAAAAGTGTAATATTATTTCCGTATTGCAATTAAACTTGCAAAATAATCCAGAGTGAGTGAATCACAACATGATTTAGAACTTTGTTGATGGAAAAGTGTAATATTATCTCCGTATTGCAATGCAACTTGCAAAAATTCATCGATTCATCGATTCATGAAACAGTACAGCAAGAAAAATGTAATCAAGAGTGGAATCACAACATGATTTAGAACTTTGCTCATGGAAAAGTGTAATATTATTTCCGTATTGCAATTAAACTTGCAAAAATTAATCCAGAGTGAGTGAATCACAACATGATTTAGAACTTTGTTGATGGAAAAGTGTAATATTATTTCCGTATTGCAATGCAACTTGCAAAAATTCATCGATTCATCGATTCATGAATGAAACAGTACAGCAAGAAAATGTAATAAAGAGTGGAATCACAACATGATTTAGAACTTTGTTCATGGAAAAGTGTAATATTATTTCCGTATTGCAATTAAACTTGCAAAAATTAATCCAGAGTGAGTGAATCACAACATGATTTAGAACTTTGTTCATGGAAAAGTGTAATATTATCTCCGTATTGCAATGCAACTTGCAAAAATTCATCGATTCATCGATTCATGAAACAGTACAGCAAGAAAATGTAATCAAGAGTGGAATCACAACATGATTTAGAACTTTGCTCATGGAAAAGTGTAATATTATTTCCGTATTGCAATTAACTTGCAAAATTAATCCAGAGTGAGTGAATCACAACATGATTTAGAACTTTGTTGATGGAAAAGTGTAATATTATTTCCGTATTGCAATGCAACTTGCAAAAATTCATCGATTCATCGATTCATGAAACAGTACAGCAAGAAAATGTAATCAAGAGTGGAATCACAACATGATTTAGAACTTTGTTCATGGAAAAGTGTAATATTATTTCCGTATTGCAATTAAACTTGCAAAAATTAATCCAGAGTGAGTGAATCACAACATGATTTAGAACTTTGTTGATGGAAAGTGTAATATTATTTCCGTATTGCAATTAAACTTGCAAAAATTAATCCAGAGTGAGTGAATCACAACATGATTTAGAACTTTGTTGATGGAAAAGTGTAATATTATTCCGTATTGCAATGCAACTTGCAAAAATTCATCGATTCATCGATTCATGAAACAGTACAGCAAGAAAATGTAATCAAGAGTGGAATCACAACATGATTTAGAACTTTGTTCATGGAAAAGTGTAATATTATTTCCGTATTGCAATTAAACTTGCAAAAATTATCCAGAGTGAGTGAATCACAACATGATTTAGAACTTTGTTGATGGAAAAGTGTAATATTATTTCCGTATTGCAATGCAACTTGCAAAAATTCATCGATTCATCGATTCATGAATGAACAGTACAGCAAGAAAATGTAATCAAGAGTGGAATCACAACATGATTTAGTACTTTGTTGATGGAAAAGTGTAATATTATCTCCGTATTGCAATGCAACTTGCAAAAATTCATCGATTCATCGATTCATGAATGAACAGTACAGCAAGAAAATGTAATAAAGAGTGGAATCACAACATGATTTAGAACTTTGTTCATGGAAAAGTGTAATATTATTTCCGTATTGCAATTAAACTTGCAAAAATTAATCCAGAGTGAGTGAATCACAACATGATTTAGAACTTTGTTGATGGAAAAGTGTAATATTATCTCCGTATTGCAATGCAACTTGCAAAAATTCATCGATTCATCGATTCATGAACAGTACAGCAAGAAAATGTAATCAAGAGTGGAATCACAACATGATTTAGAACTTTGCTCATGGAAAAGTGTAATATTATTTCCGTATTGCAATTAAACTTGCAAAAATTAATCCAGAGTGAGTGAATCACAACATGATTTAGAACTTTGTTGATGGAAAAGTGTAATATTATTTCCGTATTGCAATGCAACTTGCAAAATTCATCGATTCATCGATTCATGAAACAGTACAGCAAGAAAATGTAATCAAGAGTGGAATCACAACATGATTTAGAACTTTGTTCATGGAAAAGTGTAATATTATTTCCGTATTGCAATTAAACTTGCAAAAATTCATCCAGAGTGAGTGAATCACAACATGATTTAGAACTTTGTTGATGGAAAAGTGTAATATTATCTCCGTATTGCAATGCAACTTGCAAAAATTCATCGATTCATCGATTCATGAAACAGTCAGCAAGAAAATGTAATCAAGAGTGGAATCACAACATGATTTAGAACTTTGTTCATGGAAAGTGTAATATTATCTCCGTATTGCAATGCAACTTGCAAAAATTCATCGATTCATCGATTCATGAAACAGTACAGCAAGAAATGTAATCAAGAGTGGAATCACAACATGATTTAGAACTTTGCTCATGGAAAAGTGTAATATTATTTCCGTATTGCAATTAAACTTGCAAAAATTAATCCAGAGTGAGTGAATCACAACATGATTTAGAACTTTGTTGATGGAAAAGTGTAATATTATTTCCGTATTGCAATGCAACTTGCAAAAATTCATCGATTCATCGATTCATGAATGAAACAGTACAGCAAGAAAATGTAATCAAGAGTGGAATCACAACATGATTTATACTTTGTTGATGAAAAGTGTAATATTATCTCCGTATTGCAATGCAACTTGCAAAAATTCATCGATTCATCGATTCATGAAACAGTACAGCAGAAAATGTAATAAGAGTGGAATCACAACATGATTTAGAACTTTGTTCATGGAAAAGTGTAATATTATTTCCGTATTGCAATTAAACTTGCAAAAATTAATCCAGAGTGAGTGAATCACAACATGATTTAGAACTTTGTTGATGGAAAGTGTAATATTATCTCCGTATTGCAATGCAACTTGCAAAATTCATCGATTCATCGATTCATGAAACAGTACAGCAAGAAAATGTAATCAAGAGTGGAATCACAACATGATTTAGAACTTTGCTCATGGAAAAGTGTAATATTATTTCCGTATTGCAATTAAACTTGCAAAAATTATCCAGAGTGAGTGAATCACAACATGATTTAGAACTTTGTTGATGGAAAAGTGTAATATTATTTCCGTATTGCAATGCAACTTGCAAAAATTCATCGATTCATCGATTCATGAATGAAACAGTACAGCAAGAAAATGTAATCAAGAGTGGAATCACAACATGATTTAGTACTTTGTTGATGGAAAAGTGTAATATTATCTCCGTATTGCAATGCAACTTGCAAAAATTCATCGATTCATCGATTCATGAATGAAACAGTACAGCAAGAAAATGTAATAAAGAGTGGAATCACAACATGATTTAGAACTTTGTTCATGGAAAAGTGTAATATTATTTCCGTATTGCAATTAAACTTGCAAAAATTAATCCAGAGTGAGTGAATCACAACATGATTTAGAACTTTGTTCATGGAAAAGTGTAATATTATCTCCGTATTGCAATGCAACTTGCAAAATTCATCGATTCATCGATTCATGAAACAGTACAGCAAGAAAATGTAATCAAGAGTGGAATCACAACATGATTTAGAACTTTGCTCATGGAAAAGTGTAATATTATTTCCGTATTGCAATTAAACTTGCAAAAATTAATCCAGAGTGAGTGAATCACAACATGATTTAGAACTTTGTTGATGGAAAAGTGTAATATTATTTCCGTATTGCAATGCAACTTGCAAAAATTCATCGATTCATCGATTCATGAAACAGTACAGCAAGAAAATGTAATCAGAGTGGAATCACAACATGATTTAGAACTTTGTTCATGGAAAAGTGTAATATTATTTCCGTATTGCAATTAAACTTGCAAAAATTAATCCAGAGTGAGTGAATCACAACATGATTTAGAACTTTGTTGATGGAAAAGTGTAATATTATCTCCGTATTGCAATGCAACTTGCAAAAATTCATCGATTCATCGATTCATGAAACAGTACAGCAAGAAAATGTAATCAAGAGTGGAATCACAACATGATTTAGAACTTTGCTCATGGAAAAGTGTAATATTATTTCCGTATTGCAATAAACTTGCAAAAATTAATCCAGAGTGAGTGAATCACAACATGATTTAGAACTTTGTTGATGGAAAAGTGTAATATTATTTCCGTATTGCAATGCAACTTGCAAAAATTCATCGATTCATCGATTCTTTATTTAAATGAATAATAGATAAATTAAACATCGTTCATGAATGAAACAGTACAGCAAGAAAATGTAATCAGAGTGGAATCACAACATGATTTAGAACTTTGTTGATGGAAAAGTGTAATATTATCTCCGTATTGCAATGCAACTTGCAAAAATTCATCGATTCATCGATTCATGAAACAGTACAGCAAGAAAATGTAATAAGAGTGGAATCACAACATGATTTAGAACTTTGTTCATGGAAAAGTGTAATATTATTTCCGTATTGCAATTAAACTTGCAAAAATTAATCCAGAGTGAGTGAATCACAACATGATTTAGAACTTTGTTGATGGAAAAGTGTAATATTATCTCCGTATTGCAATGCAACTTGCAAAAATTCATCGATTCATCGATTCATGAAACAGTACAGCAAGAAAATGTAATCAAGAGTGGAATCACAACATGATTTAGAACTTTGCTCATGGAAAAGTGTAATATTATTTCCGTATTGCAATTAAACTTGCAAAAATTAATCCAGAGTGAGTGAATCACAACATGATTTAGAACTTTGTTGATGGAAAAGTGTAATATTATTTCCGTATTGCAATGCAACTTGCAAAAATTCATCGATTCATCGATTCATGAATGAAACAGTACAGCAAGAAAATGTAATCAAGAGTGGAATCACAACATGATTTAGTACTTTGTTGATGGAAAAGTGTAATATTATCTCCGTATTGCAATGCAACTTGCAAAAATTCATCGATTCATCGATTCATGAATGAAACAGTACAGCAAGAAAATGTAATAAAGAGTGGAATCACAACATGATTTAGAACTTTGTTCATGGAAAAGTGTAATATTATTTCCGTATTGCAATTAAACTTGCAAAAATTAATCCAGAGTGAGTGAATCACAACATGATTTAGAACTTTGTTCATGGAAAAGTGTAATATTATCTCCGTATTGCAATGCAACTTGCAAAAATTCATCGATTCATCGATTCATGAAACAGTACAGCAAGAAAATGTAATCAAGAGTGGAATCACAACATGATTTAGAACTTTGCTCATGGAAAGTGTAATATTATTTCCGTATTGCAATTAAACTTGCAAAAATTAATCCAGAGTGAGTGAATCACAACATGATTTAGAACTTTGTTGATGGAAAAGTGTAATATTATTTCCGTATTGCAATGCAACTTGCAAAATTCATCGATTCATCGATTCATGAATGAAACAGTACAGCAAGAAAATGTAATAAAGAGTGGAATCACAACATGATTTAGAACTTTGTTCATGGAAAAGTGTAATATTATTTCCGTATTGCAATAAACTTGCAAAAATTAATCCAGAGTGAGTGAATCACAACATGATTTAGAACTTTGTTCATGGAAAAGTGTAATATTATCTCCGTATTGCAATGCAACTTGCAAAAATTAATCGATTCATCGATTCATGAAACAGTACAGCAAGAAATGTAATCAAGAGTGGAATCACAACATGATTTAGAACTTTGCTCATGGAAAAGTGTAATATTATTTCCGTATTGCAATTAACTTGCAAAAATTAATCCAGAGTGAGTGAATCACAACATGATTTAGAACTTTGTTGATGGAAAAGTGTAATATTATTTCCGTATTGCAATGCAACTTGCAAAAATTCATCGATTCATCGATTCATGAATGAAACAGTACAGCAAGAAAATGTAATCAAGAGTGGAATCACAACATGATTTAGTACTTTGTTGATGGAAAAGTGTAATATTATCTCCGTATTGCAATGCAACTTGCAAAAATTCATCGATTCATCGATTCATGAATGAAACAGTACAGCAAGAAAATGTAATAGAGTGGAATCACAACATGATTTAGAACTTTGTTCATGGAAAAGTGTAATATTATTTCCGTATTGCAATTAAACTTGCAAAAATTAATCCAGAGTGAGTGAATCACAACATGATTTAGAACTTTGTTGATGGAAAGTGTAATATTATCTCCGTATTGCAATGCAACTTGCAAAAATTCATCGATTCATCGATTCATGAAACAGTACAGCAAGAAAATGTAATCAAGAGTGGAATCACAACATGATTTAGAACTTTGTTCATGGAAAAGTGTAATATTATTTCCGTATTGCAATTAAACTTGCAAAAATTAATCCAGAGTGAGTGAATCACAACATGATTTAGAACTTTGTTGATGGAAAAGTGTAATATTATTTCCGTATTGCAATGCAACTTGCAAAAATTCATCGATTCATCGATTCATGAACAGTACAGCAAGAAAATGTAATCAAGAGTGGAATCACAACATGATTTAGAACTTTGTTCATGGAAAAGTGTAATATTATTTCCGTATTGCAATTAAACTTGCAAAAATCATCCAGAGTGAGTGAATCACAACATGATTTAGAACTTTGTTGATGGAAATGTAATATTATCTCCGTATTGCAATGCAACTTGCAAAAATTCATCGATTCATCGATTCATGAAACAGTACAGCAAAAAAATGTAATCAAGAGTGGAATCACAACATGATTTAGAACTTTGTTCATGGAAAAGTGTAATATTATCTCCGTATTGCAATGCAACTTGCAAAAATTCATCGATTCATCGATTCATGAAACAGTACAGCAAGAAAATGTAATCAAGAGTGGAATCACAACATGATTTAGAACTTTGCTCATGGAAAAGTGTAATATTATTTCCGTATTGCAATTAAACTTGCAAAAATTAATCCAGAGTGAGTGAATCACAACATGATTTAGAACTTTGTTGATGGAAAAGTGTAATATTATTTCCGTATTGCAATGCAACTTGCAAAAATTCATCGATTCATCGATTCATGAATGAAACAGTACAGCAAGAAAATGTAATCAAGAGTGGAATCACAACATGATTTAGTACTTTGTTGATGGAAAGTGTAATATTATCTCCGTATTGCAATGCAACTTGCAAAAATTCATCGATTCATCGATTCATGAAACAGTACAGCAAGAAAATGTAATAAAGAGTGGAATCACAACATGATTTAGAACTTTGTTCATGGAAAAGTGTAATATTATTTCCGTATTGCAATTAAACTTGCAAAATTCATCCAGAGTGAGTGAATCACAACATGATTTAGAACTTTGTTGATGGAAAAGTGTAATATTATCTCCGTATTGCAATGCAACTTGCAAAAATTCATCGATTCATCGATTCATGAAACAGTACAGCAAGAAAATGTAATCAAGAGTGGAATCACAACATGATTTAGAACTTTGTTCATGGAAAAGTGTAATATTATTTCCGTATTGCAATTAAACTTGCAAAAATTCATCCAGAGTGAGTGAATCACAACATGATTTAGAACTTTGTTGATGGAAAAGTGTAATATTATTTCCGTATTGCAATGCAACTTGCAAAAATTCATCGATTCATCGATTCATGAATGAAACAGTACAGCAAGAAAATGTAATCAAGAGTGGAATCACAACATGATTTAGAACTTTGTTGATGGAAAAGTGTAATATTATCTCCGTATTGCAATGCAACTTGCAAAAATTCATCGATTCATCGATTCATGAATGAAACAGTACAGCAAGAAAATGTAATAAAAGTGGAATCACAACATGATTTAGAACTTTGTTCATGGAAAAGTGTAATATTATTTCCGTATTGCAATTAAACTTGCAAAAATTAATCCAGAGTGAGTGAATCACAACATGATTTAGAACTTTGTTGATGGAAAAGTGTAATATTATCTCCGTATTGCAATGCAACTTGCAAAATTTCATCGATTCATCGATTCATGAAACAGTACAGCAAAAATGTAATCAAAGTGGAATCACAACATGATTTAGAACTTTGTTCATGGAAAAGTGTAATATTATTTCCGTATTGCAATTAAACTTGCAAAATTAATCCAGAGTGAGTGAATCACAACATGATTTAGAACTTTGTTGATGGAAAAGTGTAATATTATCTCCGTATTGCAATGCAACTTGCAAAAATTCATCGATTCATCGATTCATGATGAAACAGTACAGCAAGAAAATGTAATAAAGAGTGGAATCACAACATGATTTAGAACTTTGTTCATGGAAAAGTGTAATATTATTTCCGTATTGCAATTAAACTTGCAAAAATTATCCAGAGTGAGTGAATCACAACATGATTTAGAACTTTGTTCATGGAAAAGTGTAATATTATCTCCGTATTGCAATGCAACTTGCAAAAATTCATCGATTCATCGATTCATGAAACAGTACAGCAAGAAAATGTAATCAAGAGTGGAATCACAACATGATTTAGAACTTTGCTCATGGAAAAGTGTAATATTATTTCCGTATTGCAATTAAACTTGCAAAAATTAATCCAGAGTGAGTGAATCACAACATGATTTAGAACTTTGTTGATGGAAAAGTGTAATATTATTTCCGTATTGCAATGCAACTTGCAAAAATTCATCGATTCATCGATTCATGAATGAACAGTACAGCAAGAAAATGTAATCAAGAGTGGAATCACAACATGATTTAGAACTTTGTTGATGGAAAAGTGTAATATTATCTCCGTATTGCAATGCAACTTGCAAAAATTCATCGATTCATCGATTCATGAAACAGTACAGCAAGAAAATGTAATAAGAGTGGAATCACAACATGATTTAGAACTTTGTTCATGGAAAGTGTAATATTATTTCCGTATTGCAATTAAACTTGCAAAAATTAATCCAGAGTGAGTGAATCACAACATGATTTAGAACTTTGTTGATGGAAAAGTGTAATATTATTTCCGTATTGCAATGCAACTTGCAAAAATTCATCGATTCATCGATTCATGAAACAGTACAGCAAGAAAATGTAATCAAGAGTGGAATCACAACATGATTTAGTAACTTTGTTGATGGAAAAGTGTAATATTATCTCCGTATTGCAATGCAACTTGCAAAATTTCATCGATTCATCGATTCATGAATGACACAGTACAGCAAGAAATGTATAAGAGTGAATCACAACATGATTTAGAACTTTGTTCATGGAAAAGTGTAATATTATTTCCGTATTGCAATTAAACTTGCAAAAATTAATCCAGAGTGAGTGAATCACAACATGATTTAGAACTTTGTTGATGGAAAAGTGTAATATTATCTCCGTATTGCAATGCAACTTGCAAAAATTCATCGATTCATCGATTCATGAAACAGTACAGCAAGAAAATGTAATCAAGAGTGGAATCACAACATGATTTAGAACTTTGCTCATGGAAAAGTGTAATATTATTTCCGTATTGCAATTAAACTTGCAAAAATTAATCCAGAGTGAGTGAATCACAACATGATTTAGAACTTTGTTGATGGAAAAGTGTAATATTATTTCCGTATTGCAATGCAACTTGCAAAAATTCATCGATTCATCGATTCATGAATGAAACAGTACAGCAAGAAAATGTAATCAAGAGTGGAATCACAACATGATTTAGAACTTTGTTCATGGAAAAGTGTAATATTATTTCCGTATTGCAATTAAACTTGCAAAAATTAATCCAGAGTGAGTGAATCACAACATGATTTAGAACTTTGTTGATGGAAAAGTGTAATATTATCTCCGTATTGCAATGCAACTTGCAAAAATTCATCGATTCATCGATTCATGAAACAGTACAGCAAGAAAATGTAATCAAGAGTGGAATCACAACATGATTTAGAACTTTGTTCATGGAAAAGTGTAATATTATCTCCGTATTGCAATGCAACTTGCAAAAATTCATCGATTCATCGATTCATGAAACAGTACAGCAAGAAAATGTAATCAAGAGTGGAATCACAACATGATTTAGAACTTTGTTCATGGAAAAGTGTAATATTATTTCCGTATTGCAATGCAACTTGCAAAAATTCATCGATTCATCGATTCATGAATGAAACATACAGCAAGAAAATGTAATAAGAGTGGAATCACAACATGATTTAGAACTTTGTTCATGGAAAAGTGTAATATTATTTCCGTATTGCATTAAACTTGCAAAAATTAATCCAGAGTGAGTGAATCACAACATGATTTAGAACTTTGTTCATGGAAAAGTGTAATATTATCTCCGTATTGCAATGCAACTTGCAAAAATTCATCGATTCATCGATTCATGAAACAGTACAGCAAGAAAATGTAATCAAGAGTGGAATCACAACATGATTTAGAACTTTGCTCATGGAAAGTGTAATATTATTTCCGTATTGCAATTAAACTTGCAAAAATTAATCCAGTGAGTGAATCACAACATGATTTAGAACTTTGTTGATGGAAAAGTGTAATATTATTTCCGTATTGCAATGCAACTTGCAAAAATTCATCGATTCATCGATTCATGAATGAAACAGTACAGCAAGAAAATGTAATCAAGAGTGGAATCACAACATGATTTAGTACTTTGTTGATGGAAAAGTGTAATATTATCTCCGTATTGCAATGCAACTTGCAAAAATTCATCGATTCATCGATTCATGAATGAAACAGTACAGCAGAAAATGTAATAAAGAGTGGAATCACAACATGATTTAGAACTTTGTTCATGGAAAAGTGTAATATTATTTCCGTATTGCAATTAAACTTGCAAAAATTATCCAGAGTGAGTGAATCACAACATGATTTAGAACTTTGTTGATGGAAAAGTGTAATATTATCTCCGTATTGCAATGCAACTTGCAAAAATTCATCGATTCATCGATTCATGAAACAGTACAGCAAGAAAATGTAATCAAGAGTGGAATCACAACATGATTTAGAACTTTGCTCATGGAAAAGTGTAATATTATTTCCGTATTGCAATTAAACTTGCAAAAATTAATCCAGAGTGAGTGAATCACAACATGATTTAGAACTTTGTTGATGGAAAAGTGTAATATTATTTCCGTATTGCAATGCAACTTGCAAAAATTCATCGATTCATCGATTCATGAATGAAACAGTACAGCAAGAAATGTAATAAGAGTGGAATCACAACATGATTTAGAACTTTGTTCATGGAAAAGTGTAATATTATTTCCGTATTGCAATTAAACTTGCAAAAATTAATCCAGAGTGAGTGAATCACAACATGATTTAGAACTTTGTTCATGGAAAGTGTAATATTATCTCCGTATTGCAATGCAACTTGCAAAAATTCATCGATTCATCGATTCATGAAACAGTACAGCAAGAAATGTAATCAAGAGTGGAATCACAACATGATTTAGAACTTTGTTCATGGAAAGTGTAATATTATTTCCGTATTGCAATTAAACTTGCAAAAATTATCCAGAGTGAGTGAATCACAACATGATTTAGAACTTTGTTGATGGAAAAGTGTAATATTATTTCCGTATTGCAATGCAACTTGCAAAAATTCATCGATTCATCGATTCATGAATGAAACAGTACAGCAAGAAAATGTAATCAAGAGTGGAATCACAACATGATTTAGAACTTTGTTGATGGAAAAGTGTAATATTATTTCCGTATTGCAATGCAACTTGCAAAAATTCATCGATTCATCGATTCATGAAACAGTACAGCAAGAAATGTAATCAAGAGTGGAATCACAACATGATTTAGAACTTTGTTGATGGAAAAGTGTAATATTATTTCCGTATTGCAATGCAACTTGCAAAAATTCATCGATTCATCGATTCATGAATGAAACAGTACAGCAAGAAAATGTAATAAAGAGTGGAATCACAACATGATTTAGAACTTTGTTCATGGAAAAGTGTAATATTATTTCCGTATTGCAATTAAACTTGCAAAAATTAATCCAGAGTGAGTGAATCACAACATGATTTAGAACTTTGTTGATGGAAAAGTGTAATATTATCTCCGTATTGCAATGCAACTTGCAAAAATTCATCGATTCATCGATTCATGAAACAGTACAGCAAGAAAATGTAATCAAGAGTGGAATCACAACATGATTTAGAACTTTGTTCATGGAAAAGTGTAATATTATTTCCGTATTGCAATTAAACTTGCAAAAATTAATCCAGAGTGAGTGAATCACAACATGATTTAGAACTTTGTTGATGGAAAAGTGTAATATTATTTCCGTATTGCAATGCAACTTGCAAAAATTCATCGATTCATCGATTCATGAATGAACAGTACAGCAAGAAAATGTAATCAAGAGTGGAATCACAACATGATTTAGTACTTTGTTGATGGAAAAGTGTAATATTATCTCCGTATTGCAATGCAACTTGCAAAAATTCATCGATTCATCGATTCATGAATGAAACAGTACAGCAAGAAAATGTAATAAAGAGTGGAATCACAACATGATTTAGAACTTTGTTCATGGAAAAGTGTAATATTATTTCCGTATTGCAATTAAACTTGCAAAAATTAATCCAGAGTGAGTGAATCACAACATGATTTAGAACTTTGTTCATGGAAAAGTGTAATATTATCTCCGTATTGCAATGCAACTTGCAAAAATTCATCGATTCATCGATTCATGAAACAGTACAGCAAGAAAATGTAATCAAGAGTGGAATCACAACATGATTTAGAACTTTGCTCATGGAAAAGTGTAATATTATTTCCGTATTGCAATTAAACTTGCAAAAATTAATCCAGAGTGAGTGAATCACAACATGATTTAGAACTTTGTTGATGGAAAAGTGTAATATTATTTCCGTATTGCAATGCAACTTGCAAAAATTCATCGATTCATCGATTCATGAATGAAACAGTACAGCAAGAAAATGTAATAAAGAGTGGAATCACAACATGATTTAGAACTTTGTTCATGAAAAGTGTAATATTATTTCCGTATTGCAATTAAACTTGCAAAAATTAATCCAGAGTGAGTGAATCACAACATGATTTAGAACTTTGTTCATGGAAAAGTGTAATATTATCTCCGTATTGCAATGCAACTTGCAAAAATTCATCGATTCATCGATTCATGAAACAGTACAGCAAGAAAATGTAATCAAGAGTGGAATCACAACATGATTTAGAACTTTGCTCATGGAAAAGTGTAATATTATTTCCGTATTGCAATTAAACTTGCAAAAATTAATCCAGTGAGTGAATCACAACATGATTTAGAACTTTGTTGATGGAAAAGTGTAATATTATTTCCGTATTGCAATGCAACTTGCAAAATTCATCGATTCATCGATTCATGAAACAGTACAGCAAGAAAATGTAATCAAGAGTGGAATCACAACATGATTTAGAACTTTGTTCATGGAAAAGTGTAATATTATTCCGTATTGCAATTAAACTTGCAAAAATTATCCAGAGTGAGTGAATCACAACATGATTTAGAACTTTGTTGATGGAAAAGTGTAATATTATTTCCGTATTGCAATTAAACTTGCAAAATTAATCCAGAGTGAGTGAATCACAACATGATTTAGAACTTTGTTGATGGAAAAGTGTAATATTATCTCCGTATTGCAATGCAACTTGCAAAAATTCATCGATTCATCGATTCATGAAACAGTACAGCAAGAAAATGTAATCAAGAGTGGAATCACAACATGATTTAGAACTTTGTTCATGGAAAGTGTAATATTATTTCCGTATTGCAATTAAACTTGCAAAAATTAATCCAGAGTGAGTGAATCACAACATGATTTAGAACTTTGTTGATGGAAAAGTGTAATATTATTTCCGTATTGCAATGCAACTTGCAAAAATTCATCGATTCATCGATTCATGAATGAAACAGTACAGCAAGAAAATGTAATCAAGAGTGGCACAACATGATTTAGTACTTTGTTGATGGAAAAGTGTAATATTATCTCCGTATTGCAATGCAACTTGCAAAAATTCATCGATTCATCGATTCATGAATGAAACAGTACAGCAAGAAATGTAATAAAGAGTGGAATCACAACATGATTTAGAACTTTGTTCATGGAAAAGTGTAATATTATTTCCGTATTGCAATTAAACTTGCAAAATTAATCCAGAGTGAGTGAATCACAACATGATTTAGA
Source organism: Oncorhynchus mykiss (assembly GCF_013265735.2). Classification (NCBI taxonomy): domain Eukaryota; kingdom Metazoa; phylum Chordata; class Actinopteri; order Salmoniformes; family Salmonidae; genus Oncorhynchus; species Oncorhynchus mykiss. Next base: position 18,251 of record NW_023494337.1, read on the forward strand.
ACTTTGTTTGATGGAAAAGTGTAATATTATCTCCGTATTGCAATGCAACTTGCAAAAATTCATCGATTCATCGATTCATGAAACAGTACAGCAAGAAAATGTAATCAAGAGTGGAATCACAACATGATTTAGAACTTTGTTCATGGAAAAGTGTAATATTATTTCCGTATTGCAATTAAACTTGCAAAAATTCATCCAGAGTGAGTGAATCACAACATGATTTAGAACTTTGTTGATGGAAAAGTGTAATATTATTTCCGTATTGCAATGCAACTTGCAAAAATTCATCGATTCATCGATTCATGAAACAGTACAGCAAGAAATGTAATCAAGAGTGGAATCACAACATGATTTAGAACTTTGTTCATGGAAAAGTGTAATATTATCTCCGTATTGCAATGCAACTTGCAAAAATTCATCGATTCATCGATTCATGAAACAGTACAGCAAGAAAATGTAATCAAGAGTGGAATCACAACATGATTTAGAACTTTGCTCATGGAAAAGTGTAATATTATTTCCGTATTGCAATTAAACTTGCAAAAATTAATCCAGAGTGAGTGAATCACAACATGATTTAGAACTTTGTTGATGGAAAAGTGTAATATTATTTCCGTATTGCAATGCAACTTGCAAAATTCATCGATTCATCGATTCATGAATGAAACAGTACAGCAAGAAAATGTAATCAAGAGTGGAATCACAACATGATTTAGTACTTTGTTGATGGAAAAGTGTAATATTATCTCCGTATTGCAATGCAACTTGCAAAAATTCATCGATTCATCGATTCATGAAACAGTACAGCAAGAAAATGTAATAAAGAGTGGAATCACAACATGATTTAGAACTTTGTTCATGGAAAGTGTAATATTATTTCCGTATTGCAATTAAACTTGCAAAAATTAATCCAGAGTGAGTGAATCACAACATGATTTAGAACTTTGTTGATGGAAAAGTGTAATATTATCTCCGTATTGCAATGCAACTTGCAAAATTCATCGATTCATCGATTCATGAAACAGTACAGCAAGAAAATGTAATCAAGAGTGGAATCACAACATGATTTAGAACTTTGTTCATGGAAAAGTGTAATATTATTTCCGTATTGCAATTAAACTTGCAAAAATTCATCCAGAGTGAGTGAATCACAACATGATTTAGAACTTTGTTGATGGAAAAGTGTAATATTATTTCCGTATTGCAATGCAACTTGCAAAAATTCATCGATTCATCGATTCATGAATGAAACAGTACAGCAAGAAATGTAATCAAGAGTGGAATCACAACATGATTTAGTACTTTGTTGATGGAAAAGTGTAATATTATCTCCGTATTGCAATGCAACTTGCAAAAATTCATCGATTCATCGATTCATGAATGAAACAGTACAGCAAGAAAATGTAATAAAGAGTGGAATCACAACATGATTTAGAACTTTGTTCATGGAAAAGTGTAATATTATTTCCGTATTGCAATTAAACTTGCAAAAATTAATCCAGAGTGAGTGAATCACAACATGATTTAGAACTTTGTTGATGGAAAAGTGTAATATTATTTCCGTATTGCAATGCAACTTGCAAAAATTCATCGATTCATCGATTCATGAATGAAACAGTACAGCAAGAAATGTAATCAAGAGTGGAATCACAACATGATTTAGAACTTTGTTCATGGAAAAGTGTAATATTATTCTCCGTATTGCAATGCAACTTGCAAAAATTCATCGATTCATCGATTCATGAAACAGTACAGCAAGAAAATGTAATAAAGAGTGGATCACAACATGATTTAGAACTTTGTTCATGGAAAAGTGTAATATTATTCCGTATTGCAATGCAACTTGCAAAAATTCATCGATTCATCGATTCATGAATGAAACAGTACAGCAAGAAAATGTAATCAAGAGTGGAATCACAACATGATTTAGAACTTTGTTCATGGAAAGTGTAATATTATTTCCGTATTGCAATTAAACTTGCAAAAATTAATCCAGAGTGAGTGAATCACAACATGATTTAGAACTTTGTTCATGGAAAAGTGTAATATTATCTCCGTATTGCAATGCAACTTGCAAAAATTCATCGATTCATCGATTCATGAAACAGTACAGCAAGAAATGTAATCAAGAGTGGAATCACAACATGATTTAGAACTTTGCTCATGGAAAAGTGTAATATTATTTCCGTATTGCAATTAAACTTGCAAAAATTAATCCAGAGTGAGTGAATCACAACATGATTTAGAACTTTGTTGATGGAAAAGTGTAATATTATTTCCGTATTGCAATGCAACTTGCAAAAATTCATCGATTCATCGATTCATGAATGAACAGTACAGCAAGAAAATGTAATCAAGAGTGGAATCACAACATGATTTAGAACTTTGTTGATGGAAAAGTGTAATATTATCTCCGTATTGCAATGCAACTTGCAAAAATTCATCGATTCATCGATTCATGAAACAGTACAGCAAGAAAATGTAATCAAGAGTGGAATCACAACATGATTTAGAACTTTGTTCATGGAAAAGTGTAATATTATTTCCGTATTGCAATTAAACTTGCAAAAATTAATCCAGAGTGAGTGAATCACAACATGATTTAGAACTTTGTTGATGGAAAAGTGTAATATTATTTCCGTATTGCAATGCAACTTGCAAAATTCATCGATTCATCGATTCATGAATGAAACAGTACAGCAAGAAAATGTAATAAAGAGTGGAATCACAACATGATTTAGAACTTTGTTCATGGAAAGTGTAATATTATTTCCGTATTGCAATTAAACTTGCAAAAATTAATCCAGAGTGAGTGAATCACAACATGATTTAGAACTTTGTTGATGGAAAAGTGTAATATTATCTCCGTATTGCAATGCAACTTGCAAAAATTCATCGATTCATCGATTCATGAAACAGTACAGCAAGAAAATGTAATCAAGAGTGGAATCACAACATGATTTAGAACTTTGCTCATGGAAAGTGTAATATTATTTCCGTATTGCAATTAAACTTGCAAAAATAATCCAGAGTGAGTGAATCACAACATGATTTAGAACTTTGTTGATGGAAAAGTGTAATATTATTTCCGTATTGCAATGCAACTTGCAAAAATTCATCGATTCATCGATTCATGAAACAGTACAGCAAGAAAATGTAATCAAGAGTGGAATCACAACATGATTTAGAACTTTGTTCATGGAAAAGTGTAATATTATTTCCGTATTGCAATTAACTTGCAAAATTAATCCAGATGAGTGAATCACAACATGATTTAGAACTTTGTTCATGGAAAAGTGTAATATTATTTCCGTATTGCAATTAAACTTGCAAAATTAATCCAGAGTGAGTGAATCACAACATGATTTAGAACTTTGTTGATGGAAAAGTGTAATATTATTTCCGTATTGCAATGCAACTTGCAAAAATTCATCGATTCATCGATTCATGAAACAGTACAGCAAGAAAATGTAATCAAGAGTGGAATCACAACATGATTTAGAACTTTGCTCATGGAAAAGTGTAATATTATTTCCGTATTGCAATTAAACTTGCAAAAATTATCCAGAGTGAGTGAATCACAACATGATTTAGAACTTTGTTGATGGAAAAGTGTAATATTATTTCCGTATTGCAATGCAACTTGCAAAAATTCATCGATTCATCGATTCATGAATGAAACAGTACAGCAAGAAAATGTAATCAAGAGTGGAATCACAACATGATTTAGTACTTTGTTGATGGAAAAGTGTAATATTATCTCCGTATTGCAATGCAACTTGCAAAAATTCATCGATTCATCGATTCATGAATGAAACAGTACAGCAAGAAAATGTAATAAAGAGTGGAATCACAACATGATTTAGAACTTTGTTCATGGAAAAGTGTAATATTATTTCCGTATTGCAATTAAACTTGCAAAAATTAATCCAGAGTGAGTGAATCACAACATGATTTAGAACTTTGTTGATGGAAAAGTGTAATATTATCTCCGTATTGCAATGCAACTTGCAAAAATTCATCGATTCATCGATTCATGAAACAGTACAGCAAGAAAATGTAATCAAGAGTGGAATCACAACATGATTTAGAACTTTGTTCATGGAAAAGTGTAATATTATTTCCGTATTGCAATTAAACTTGCAAAAATTAATCCAGAGTGAGTGAATCACAACATGATTTAGAACTTTGTTGATGGAAAAGTGTAATATTATTTCCGTATTGCAATGCAACTTGCAAAATTCATCGATTCATCGATTCATGAAACAGTACAGCAAGAAAATGTAATCAAGAGTGGAATCACAACATGATTTAGTACTTTGTTGATGGAAAAGTGTAATATTATCTCCGTATTGCAATGCAACTTGCAAAAATTCATCGATTCATCGATTCATGAAACAGTACAGCAAGAAAATGTAATCAAGAGTGGAATCACAACATGATTTAGAACTTTGTTCATGGAAAAGTGTAATATTATTTCCGTATTGCAATTAAACTTGCAAAAATTAATCCAGAGTGAGTGAATCACAACATGATTTAGAACTTTGTTGATGGAAAAGTGTAATATTATCTCCGTATTGCAATGCAACTTGCAAAAATTCATCGATTCATCGATTCATGAATGAAACAGTACAGCAAGAAAATGTAATCAAGAGTGGAATCACAACATGATTTAGAACTTTGTTGATGGAAAAGTGTAATATTATTTCCGTATTGCAATGCAACTTGCAAAAATTCATCGATTCATCGATTCATGAAGTACAGCAAAGAAAATGTAATAAGAGTGGAATCACAACATGATTTAGAACTTTGTTGATGGAAAAGTGTAATATTATTTCCGTATTGCAATGCAACTTGCAAAAATTCATCGATTCATCGATTCATGAATGAAACAGTACAGCAAGAAAATGTAATAAGAGTGGAATCACAACATGATTTAGAACTTTGTTCATGGAAAAGTGTAATATTATTTCCGTATTGCAATTAAACTTGCAAAAATTAATCCAGAGTGAGTGAATCACAACATGATTTAGAACTTTGTTGATGGAAAAGTGTAATATTATCTCCGTATTGCAATGCAACTTGCAAAAATTCATCGATTCATCGATTCATGAAACAGTACAGCAAGAAAATGTAATCAAGAGTGGAATCACAACATGATTTAGAACTTTGTTCATGGAAAAGTGTAATATTATTTCCGTATTGCAATTAAACTTGCAAAAATTAATCCAGAGTGAGTGAATCACAACATGATTTAGAACTTTGTTGATGGAAAGTGTAATATTATTTCCGTATTGCAATGCAACTTGCAAAAATTCATCGATTCATCGATTCATGAATGAAACAGTACAGCAAGAAAATGTAATCAAGAGTGGAATCACAACATGATTTAGACTTTGTTGATGGAAAAGTGTAATATTATCTCCGTATTGCAATGCAACTTGCAAAAATTCATCGATTCATCGATTCATGAATGAACAGTACAGCAAGAAAATGTAATAAAGAGTGGAATCACAACATGATTTAGAACTTTGTTCATGGAAAAGTGTAATATTATTTCCGTATTGCAATTAAACTTGCAAAAATTATCCAGAGTGAGTGAATCACAACATGATTTAGAACTTTGTTGATGGAAAAGTGTAATATTATTTCCGTATTGCAATGCAACTTGCAAAAATTCATCGATTCATCGATTCATGAATGAACAGTACAGCAAGAAAATGTAATCAAGAGTGGAATCACAACATGATTTAGAACTTTGTTCATGGAAAAGTGTAATATTATTTCCGTATTGCAATGCAACTTGCAAAATTCATCGATTCATCGATTCATGAACAAGTACAGCAGAAATGTAATAAAGAGTGGAATCACAACATGATTTAGAACTTTGTTCATGGAAAAGTGTAATATTATTTCCGTATTGCAATGCAACTTGCAAAAATTCATCGATTCATCGATTCATGATGAAACAGTACAGCAAGAAAATGTAATAAGAGTGGAATCACAACATGATTTAGAACTTTGTTCATGGAAAAGTGTAATATTATTTCCGTATTGCAATTAAACTTGCAAAAATTAATCCAGAGTGAGTGAATCACAACATGATTTAGAACTTTGTTGATGGAAAAGTGTAATATTATCTCCGTATTGCAATGCAACTTGCAAAAATTCATCGATTCATCGATTCATGAAACAGTACAGCAAGAAAATGTAATCAAGAGTGGAATCACAACATGATTTAGAACTTTGCTCATGGAAAAGTGTAATATTATTTCCGTATTGCAATTAAACTTGCAAAAATTAATCCAGAGTGAGTGAATCACAACATGATTTAGAACTTTGTTGATGGAAAAGTGTAATATTATTTCCGTATTGCAATGCAACTTGCAAAAATTCATCGATTCATCGATTCATGAATGAAACAGTACAGCAAGAAAATGTAATCAAGAGTGGAATCACAACATGATTTAGTACTTTGTTGATGGAAAAGTGTAATATTATCTCCGTATTGCAATGCAACTTGCAAAAATTCATCGATTCATCGATTCATGAAACAGTACAGCAAGAAAATGTAATAAAGAGTGGAATCACAACATGATTTAGAACTTTGTTCATGGAAAAGTGTAATATTATTTCCGTATTGCAATTAAACTTGCAAAAATTAATCCAGAGTGAGTGAATCACAACATGATTTAGAACTTTGTTGATGGAAAAGTGTAATATTATTTCCGTATTGCAATGCAACTTGCAAAAATTCATCGATTCATCGATTCATGAATGAAACAGTACAGCAAGAAAATGTAATAAGAGTGGAATCACAACATGATTTAGAACTTTGTTCATGGAAAAGTGTAATATTATTTCCGTATTGCAATTAAACTTGCAAAAATTAATCCAGAGTGAGTGAATCACAACATGATTTAGAACTTTGTTGATGGAAAAGTGTAATATTATCTCCGTATTGCAATGCAACTTGCAAAAATTCATCGATTCATCGATTCATGAACAGTACAGCAAGAAAATGTAATCAAGAGTGGAATCACAACATGATTTAGAACTTTGTTCATGGAAAAGTGTAATATTATTTCCGTATTGCAATTAAACTTGCAAAAATTAATCCAGAGTGAGTGAATCACAACATGATTTAGAACTTTGTTGATGGAAAAGTGTAATATTATTTCCGTATTGCAATGCAACTTGCAAAAATTCATCGATTCATCGATTCATGAAACAGTACAGCAAGAAAATGTAATCAAGAGTGGAATCACAACATGATTTAGAACTTTGTTCATGGAAAAGTGTAATATTATTTCCGTATTGCAATTAAACTTGCAAAAATTAATCCGAGTGAGTGAATCACAACATGATTTAGAACTTTGTTGATGGAAAAGTGTAATATTATTTCCGTATTGCAATTAAACTTGCAAAATTAATCCAGAGTGAGTGAATCACAACATGATTTAGAACTTTGTTGATGGAAAAGTGTAATATTATTTCCGTATTGCAATGCAACTTGCAAAATTCATCGATTCATCGATTCATGAATGAAACAGTACAGCAAGAAAATGTAATCAAGAGTGGAATCACAACATGATTTAGTACTTTGTTGATGGAAAAGTGTAATATTATCTCCGTATTGCAATGCAACTTGCAAAAATTCATCGATTCATCGATTCATGAATGAAACAGTACAGCAAGAAAATGTAATAAAGAGTGGAATCACAACATGATTTAGAACTTTGTTCATGGAAAAGTGTAATATTATTTCCGTATTGCAATTAAACTTGCAAAAATTAATCCAGAGTGAGTGAATCACAACATGATTTAGAACTTTGTTTGATGGAAAAGTGTAATATTATCTCCGTATTGCAATGCAACTTGCAAAAATTCATCGATTCATCGATTCATGAAACAGTACAGCAAGAAAATGTAATCAAGAGTGGAATCACAACATGATTTAGAACTTTGTTCATGGAAAAGTGTAATATTATTTCCGTATTGCAATTAAACTTGCAAAAATTAATCCAGAGTGAGTGAATCACAACATGATTTAGAACTTTGTTGATGGAAAAGTGTAATATTATTTCCGTATTGCAATGCAACTTGCAAAAATTCATCGATTCATCGATTCATGAACAGTACAGCAAGAAAATGTAATCAAGAGTGGAATCACAACATGATTTAGACTTTGTTCATGGAAAAGTGTAATATTATCTCCGTATTGCAATGCAACTTGCAAAAATTCATCGATTCATCGATTCATGAAACAGTACAGCAAGAAAATGTAATAAAGAGTGGAATCACAACATGATTTAGAACTTTGTTCATGGAAAGTGTAATATTATTTCCGTATTGCAATTAAACTTGCAAAAATTAATCCAGAGTGAGTGAATCACAACATGATTTAGAACTTTGTTGATGGAAAGTGTAATATTATTTCCGTATTGCAATGCAACTTGCAAAAATTCATCGATTCATCGATTCATGAATGAACAGTACAGCAAGAAAATGTAATCAAGAGTGGAATCACAACATGATTTAGAACTTTGTTCATGGAAAAGTGTAATATTATTTCCGTATTGCAATGCAACTTGCAAAAATTCATCGTTCATCGATTCATGAAACAGTACAGCAAGAAAATGTAATAAAGAGTGGAATCACAACATGATTTAGAACTTTGTTCATGGAAAAGTGTAATATTATTTCCGTATTGCAATGCAACTTGCAAAATTCATCGATTCATCGATTCATGAATGAAACAGTACAGCAAGAAAATGTAATCAAGAGTGGAATCACAACATGATTTAGAACTTTGTTCATGGAAAAGTGTAATATTATTTCCGTATTGCAATTAAACTTGCAAAAATTAATCCAGAGTGAGTGAATCACAACATGATTTAGAACTTTGTTCATGGAAAAGTGTAATATTATCTCCGTATTGCAATGCAACTTGCAAAAATTCATCGATTCATCGATTCATGAAACAGTACAGCAAGAAAATGTAATCAAGAGTGGAATCACAACATGATTTAGAACTTTGTTCATGGAAAAGTGTAATATTATTTCCGTATTGCAATTAAACTTGCAAAAATTAATCCAGAGTGAGTGAATCACAACATGATTTAGAACTTTGTTGATGGAAAAGTGTAATATTATTTCCGTATTGCAATGCAACTTGCAAAAATTCATCGATTCATCGATTCATGAATGAAACAGTACAGCAAGAAAATGTAATCAAGAGTGAATCACAACATGATTTAGTACTTTGTTGATGGAAAAGTGTAATATTATCTCCGTATTGCAATGCAACTTGCAAAATTCATCGATTCATCGATTCATGAAACAGTACAGCAAGAAAATGTAATCAAGAGTGGAATCACAACATGATTTAGAACTTTGTTCATGGAAAGTGTAATATTATTTCCGTATTGCAATTAAACTTGCAAAATTAATCCAGAGTGAGTGAATCACAACATGATTTAGAACTTTGTTGATGGAAAAGTGTAATATTATTTCCGTATTGCAATGCAACTTGCAAAAATTCATCGATTCATCGATTCATGAATGAAACAGTACAGCAAGAAAATGTAATAAAGAGTGGAATCACAACATGATTTAGAACTTTGTTCATGGAAAAGTGTAATATTATTTCCGTATTGCAATTAAACTTGCAAAAATTAATCCAGAGTGAGTGAATCACAACATGATTTAGAACTTTGTTCATGGAAAAGTGTAATATTATCTCCGTATTGCAATGCAACTTGCAAAAATTCATCGATTCATCGATTCATGAAACAGTGAAAAAGAACAGCAAGAAATGTAATCAATGGAATCACAACATGATTTAGAACTTTGCTCATGGAAAAGTGTAATATTATTTCCGTATTGCAATTAAACTTGCAAAAATTAATCCAGAGTGAGTGAATCACAACATGATTTAGAACTTTGTTGATGGAAAAGTGTAATATTATTTCCGTATTGCAATGCAACTTGCAAAAATTCATCGATTCATCGATTCATGAAACAGTACAGCAAGAAAATGTAATCAAGAGTGGAATCACAACATGATTTAGAACTTTGTTCATGGAAAAGTGTAATATTATTTCCGTATTGCAATTAACTTGCAAAAATTAATCCAGAGTGAGTGAATCACAACATGATTTAGAACTTTGTTGATGGAAAAGTGTAATATTATTTCCGTATTGCAATTAAACTTGCAAAAATTCATCCAGAGTGAGTGAATCACAACATGATTTAGAACTTTGTTGATGGAAAAGTGTAATATTATTTCCGTATTGCAATGCAACTTGCAAAAATTCATCGATTCATCGATTCATGAAACAGTACAGCAAGAAAATGTAATCAAGAGTGGAATCACAACATGATTTAGAACTTTGCTCATGGAAAAGTGTAATATTATTTCCGTATTGCAATTAAACTTGCAAAAATTAATCCAGAGTGAGTGAATCACAACATGATTTAGAACTTTGTTGATGGAAAAGTGTAATATTATTCCGTATTGCAATGCAACTTGCAAAAATTCATCGATTCATCGATTCATGAATGAAACAGTACAGCAAGAAAATGTAATCAAGAGTGGAATCACAACATGATTTAGTACTTTGTTGATGGAAAGTGTAATATTATCTCCGTATTGCAATGCAACTTGCAAAAATTCATCGATTCATCGATTCATGAATGAAACAGTACAGCAAGAAAATGTAATAAAGAGTGGAATCACAACATGATTTAGAACTTTGTTCATGGAAAAGTGTAATATTATTTCCGTATTGCAATTAAACTTGCAAAAATTAATCCAGAGTGAGTGAATCACAACATGATTTAGAACTTTGTTGATGGAAAAGTGTAATATTATCTCCGTATTGCAATGCAACTTGCAAAAATTCATCGATTCATCGATTCATGAAACAGTACAGCAAGAAAATGTAATCAAGAGTGGAATCACAACATGATTTAGAACTTTGTTCATGGAAAAGTGTAATATTATTTCCGTATTGCAATTAAACTTGCAAAAATTAATCCAGAGTGAGTGAATCACAACATGATTTAGAACTTTGTTGATGAAAAGTGTAATATTATTTCCGTATTGCAATGCAACTTGCAAAAATTCATCGATTCATCGATTCATGAAACAGTACAGCAAGAAAATGTAATCAAGAGTGGAATCACAACATGATTTAGAACTTTGTTCATGGAAAAGTGTAATATTATCTCCGTATTGCAATGCAACTTGCAAAAATTCATCGATTCATCGATTCATGAAAAGTACAGCAAGAAATGTAATCAAGAGTGGAATCACAACATGATTTAGAACTTTGCTCATGGAAAAGTGTAATATTATTTCCGTATTGCAATTAAACTTGCAAAAATTAATCCAGAGTGAGTGAATCACAACATGATTTAGAACTTTGTTGATGGAAAAGTGTAATATTATTTCCGTATTGCAATGCAACTTGCAAAAATTCATCGATTCATCGATTCATGAATGAAACAGTACAGCAAGAAATGTAACCAAGAGTGGAATCACAACATGATTTAGTACTTTGTTGATGGAAAAGTGTAATATTATCTCCGTATTGCAATGCAACTTGCAAAAATTCATCGATTCATCGATTCATGAAACAGTACAGCAAGAAAATGTAATAAAGAGTGGAATCACAACATGATTTAGAACTTTGTTCATGAAAAGTGTAATATTATTTCCGTATTGCAATTAAACTTGCAAAAATTAATCCAGAGTGAGTGAATCACAACATGATTTAGAACTTTGTTGATGGAAAAGTGTAATATTATCTCCGTATTGCAATGCAACTTGCAAAAATTCATCGATTCATCGATTCATGAAACAGTACAGCAAGAAAATGTAATCAAGAGTGGAATCACAACATGATTTAGAACTTTGTTCATGGAAAAGTGTAATATTATTTCCGTATTGCAATTAAACTTGCAAAAATTCATCCAGAGTGAGTGAATCACAACATGATTTAGAACTTTGTTGATGGAAAAGTGTAATATTATTTCCGTATTGCAATAAACTTGCAAAAATTCATCGATTCATCGATTCATGAATGAAACAGTACAGCAAGAAAATGTAATCAAGAGTGGAATCACAACATGATTTAGTACTTTGTTGATGGAAAAGTGTAATATTATCTCCGTATTGCAATGCAACTTGCAAAAATTCATCGATTCATCGATTCATGAATGAAACAGTACAGCAAGAAAATGTAATAAAGAGTGGAATCACAACATGATTTAGAACTTTGTTCATGGAAAGTGTAATATTATTTCCGTATTGCAATTAAACTTGCAAAAATTAATCCAGAGTGAGTGAATCACAACATGATTTAGAACTTTGTTGATGGAAAAGTGTAATATTATTTCCGTATTGCAATGCAACTTGCAAAAATTCATCGATTCATCGATTCATGAATGAAACAGTACAGCAAGAAAATGTAATCAAGAGTGGAATCACAACATGATTTAGAACTTTGTTCATGGAAAAGTGTAATATTATTTCCGTATTGCAATGCAACTTGCAAAAATAATCGATTCATCGATTCAATTAAACAGTACAGCAAGAAAATTTATAAAGAGTGGAATCACAACATGATTTAGAACTTTGTTCATGGAAAAGTGTAATATTATTTCCGTATTGCAATGCAACTTGCAAAAATTCATCGATTCATCGATTCATGAATGAAACAGTACAGCAAGAAAATGTAATAAAGAGTGGAATCACAACATGATTTAGAACTTTGTTCATGAAAAGTGTAATATTATTTCCGTATTGCAATTAAACTTGCAAAATTCATCGATTCATCGATTCATGAATGAACAGTACAGCAAGAAATGTAATCAGAGTGGAATCACAACATGATTTAGAACTTTGTTGATGGAAAAGTGTAATATTATCTCCGTATTGCAATGCAACTTGCAAAATTCATCGATTCATCGATTCATGAAACACAGTACAGCAAGAAAATGTAATCAAGAGTGGAATCACAACATGATTTAGAACTTTGTTCATGGAAAAGTGTAATATTATTTCCGTATTGCAATTAAACTTGCAAAAATTAATCCAGAGTGAGTGAATCACAACATGATTTAGAACTTTGTTGATGGAAAAGTGTAATATTATTTCCGTATTGCAATGCAACTTGCAAAAATTCATCGATTCATCGATTCATGAATGAAACAGTACAGCAAGAAAATGTAATCAAGAGTGGAATCACAACATGATTTAGTACTTTGTTGATGGAAAAGTGTAATATTATCTCCGTATTGCAATGCAACTTGCAAAAATTCATCGATTCATCGATTCATGAAACAGTACAGCAAGAAAATGTAATCAAGAGTGGAATCACAACATGATTTAGAACTTTGTTCATGGAAAAGTGTAATATTATTTCCGTATTGCAATTAAACTTGCAAAAATTAATCCAGAGTGAGTGAATCACAACATGATTTAGAACTTTGTTGATGGAAAAGTGTAATATTATTTCCGTATTGCAATGCAACTTGCAAAATTCATCGATTCATCGATTCATGAATGAAACAGTACAGCAAGAAAATGTAATAAAGAGTGGAATCACAACATGATTTAGAACTTTGTTCATGGAAAAGTGTAATATTATTTCCGTATTGCAATTAAACTTGCAAAAATTAATCCAGAGTGAGTGAATCACAACATGATTTAGAACTTTGTTCATGGAAAAGTGTAATATTATCTCCGTATTGCAATGCAACTTGCAAAAATTCATCGATTCATCGATTCATGAAACAGTACAGCAAGAAAATGTAATCAAGAGTGGAATCACAACATGATTTAGAACTTTGCTCATGGAAAAGTGTAATATTATTTCCGTATTGCAATTAAACTTGCAAAAATTAATCCAGAGTGAGTGAATCACAACATGATTTAGAACTTTGTTGATGGAAAAGTGTAATATTATTTCCGTATTGCAATGCAACTTGCAAAAATTCATCGATTCATCGATTCATGAAACAGTACAGCAAGAAAATGTAATAAAGAGTGGAATCACAACATGATTTAGAACTTTGTTCATGGAAAAGTGTAATATTATTTCCGTATTGCAATTAAACTTGCAAAATTAATCCAGTGAGTGAATCACAACATGATTTAGAACTTTGTTGATGGAAAAGTGTAATATTATTTCCGTATTGCAATTAAACTTGCAAAAATTAATCCAGAGTGAGTGAATCACAACATGATTTAGAACTTTGTTGATGGAAAAGTGTAATATTATTTCCGTATTGCAATGCAACTTGCAAAAATTCATCGATTCATCGATTCATGAAACAGTACAGCAAGAAAATGTAATCAAGAGTGGAATCACAACATGATTTAGAACTTTGCTCATGGAAAAGTGTAATATTATTTCCGTATTGCAATTAAACTTGCAAAAATTAATCCAGAGTGAGTGAATCACAACATGATTTAGAACTTTGTTGATGGAAAAGTGTAATATTATTTCCGTATTGCAATGCAACTTGCAAAAATTCATCGATTCATCGATTCATGAATGAAACAGTACAGCAAGAAAATGTAATCAAGAGTGGAATCACAACATGATTTAGAACTTTGTTCATGGAAAAGTGTAATATTATCTCCGTATTGCAATGCAACTTGCAAAAATTCATCGATTCATCGATTCATGAATGAAACAGTACAGCAAGAAAATGTAATAAAGAGTGGAATCACAACATGATTTAGAACTTTGTTCATGGAAAAGTGTAATATTATTTCCGTATTGCAATTAAACTTGCAAAAATAATCCAGAGTGAGTGAATCACAACATGATTTAGAACTTTGTTTGATGGAAAAGTGTAATATTATTTCCGTATTGCAATGCAACTTGCAAAAATTCATCGATTCATCGATTCATGAAACAGTACAGCAAGAAAATGTAATCAAGAGTGGAATCACAACATGATTTAGAACTTTGTTCATGGAAAAGTGTAATATTATTTCCGTATTGCAATTAAACTTGCAAAAATTAATCCAGAGTGAGTGAATCACAACATGATTTAGAACTTTGTTGATGGAAAAGTGTAATATTATCTCCGTATTGCAATGCAACTTGCAAAAATTCATCGATTCATCGATTCATGAAACAGTACAGCAAGAAAATGTAATCAAGAGTGGAATCACAACATGATTTAGAACTTTGTTCATGGAAAAGTGTAATATTATTTCCGTATTGCAATTAAACTTGCAAAAATTAATCCAGAGTGAGTGAATCACAACATGATTTAGAACTTTGTTGATGGAAAAGTGTAATATTATTTCCGTATTGCAATGCAACTTGCAAAAATTCATCGATTCATCGATTCATGAATGAAACAGTACAGCAAGAAAATGTAATCAAGAGTGGAATCACAACATGATTTAGTACTTTGTTGATGGAAAAGTGTAATATTATCTCCGTATTGCAATGCAACTTGCAAAAATTCATCGATTCATCGATTCAATGAAACAGTACAGCAAGAAAATGTAATAAAGAGTGGAATCACAACATGATTTAGAACTTTGTTCATGGAAAGTGTAATATTATTTCCGTATTGCAATTAAACTTGCAAAATTAATCCAGAGTGAGTGAATCACAACATGATTTAGAACTTTGTTGATGGAAAAGTGTAATATTATTTCCGTATTGCAATGCAACTTGCAAAAATTCATCGATTCATCGATTCATGAAACAGTACAGCAAGAAAATGTAATCAAGAGTGGAATCACAACATGATTTAGAACTTTGTTCATGGAAAAGTGTAATATTATTTCCGTATTGCAATTAAACTTGCAAAAATTAATCCAGAGTGAGTGAATCACAACATGATTTAGAACTTTGTTGATGGAAAAGTGTAATATTATTTCCGTATTGCAATGCAACTTGCAAAAATTCATCGATTCATCGATTCATGAAACAGTACAGCAAGAAAATGTAATCAAGAGTGGAATCACAACATGATTTAGAACTTTGTTCATGGAAAAGTGTAATATTATCTCCGTATTGCAATGCAACTTGCAAAAATTCATCGATTCATCGATTCATGAAACAGTACAGCAAGAAAATGTAATCAAGAGTGGAATCACAACATGATTTAGAACTTTGCTCATGGAAAAGTGTAATATTATTTCCGTATTGCAATTAAACTTGCAAAAATTAATCCAGAGTGAGTGAATCACAACATGATTTAGAACTTTGTTGATGGAAAAGTGTAATATTATTTCCGTATTGCAATGCAACTTGCAAAAATTCATCGATTCATCGATTCATGAATGAAACAGTACAGCAAGAAATGTAATCAAGAGTGGAATCACAACATGATTTAGTACTTTGTTGATGGAAAAGTGTAATATTATCTCCGTATTGCAATGCAACTTGCAAAAATTCATCGATTCATCGATTCATGAAACAGTACAGCAAGAAAATGTAATAAGAGTGGAATCACAACATGATTTAGAACTTTGTTCATGGAAAAGTGTAATATTATTTCCGTATTGCAATTAAACTTGCAAAAATTAATCCAGAGTGAGTGAATCACAACATGATTTAGAACTTTGTTGATGGAAAAGTGTAATATTATCTCCGTATTGCAATGCAACTTGCAAAAATTCATCGATTCATCGATTCATGAAACAGTACAGCAAGAAAATGTAATCAAGAGTGGAATCACAACATGATTTAGAACTTTGTTCATGGAAAAGTGTAATATTATTTCCGTATTGCAATTAAACTTGCAAAAATTAATCCAGAGTGAGTGAATCACAACATGATTTAGAACTTTGTTGATGGAAAAGTGTAATATTATTTCCGTATTGCAATTAAACTTGCAAAAATTCATCGATTCATCGATTCATGAATGAACAGTACAGCAAGAAAATGTAATCAAGAGTGGAATCACAACATGATTTAGAACTTTGTATGGAAAGTGTAATATTATCTCCGTATTGCAATGCAACTTGCAAAAATTCATCGATTCATCGATTCATGAAACAGTACAGCAAGAAAATGTAATAAAGAGTGGAATCACAACATGATTTAGAACTTTGTTCATGGAAAAGTGTAATATTATTTCCGTATTGCAATTAACTTGCAAAATTAATCCAGAGTGAGTGAATCACAACATGATTTAGAACTTTGTTGATGGAAAAGTGTAATATTATTTCCGTATTGCAATGCAACTTGCAAAAATTCATCGATTCATCGATTCATGAATGAAACAGTACAGCAAGAAATGTAATCAGAGTGGAATCACAACATGATTTAGAACTTTGTTGATGGAAAGTGTAATATTATCTCCGTATTGCAATGCAACTTGCAAAATTCATCGATTCATCGATTCATGAAACAGTACAGCAAGAAAATGTAATAAAGAGTGGAATCACAACATGATTTAGAACTTTGTTCATGGAAAAGTGTAATATTATTTCCGTATTGCAATTAAACTTGCAAAAATTAATCCAGAGTGAGTGAATCACAACATGATTTAGAACTTTGTTGATGGAAAAGTGTAATATTATCTCCGTATTGCAATGCAACTTGCAAAAATTCATCGATTCATCGATTCATGAAACAGTACAGCAAGAAAATGTAATCAAGAGTGGAATCACAACATGATTTAGAACTTTGCTCATGGAAAAGTGTAATATTATTTCCGTATTGCAATTAAACTTGCAAAAATTATCCAGAGTGAGTGAATCACAACATGATTTAGAACTTTGTTGATGGAAAAGTGTAATATTATTTCCGTATTGCAATGCAACTTGCAAAAATTCATCGATTCATCGATTCATGAATGAAACAGTACAGCAAGAAAATGTAATCAAGAGTGGAATCACAACATGATTTAGTACTTTGTTGATGGAAAAGTGTAATATTATCTCCGTATTGCAATGCAACTTGCAAAAATTCATCGATTCATCGATTCATGAATGAAACAGTACAGCAAGAAAATGTAATAAAGAGTGGAATCACAACATGATTTAGAACTTTGTTCATGGAAAAGTGTAATATTATTTCCGTATTGCAATTAAACTTGCAAAAATTAATCCAGAGTGAGTGAATCACAACATGATTTAGAACTTTGTTGATGGAAAAGTGTAATATTATCTCCGTATTGCAATGCAACTTGCAAAAATTCATCGATTCATCGATTCATGAAACAGTACAGCAAGAATGTAATCAAGAGTGGAATCACAACATGATTTAGAACTTTGTTCATGGAAAGTGTAATATTATTTCCGTATTGCAATGCAACTTGCAAAATTTCATCGATTCATCGATTCATAACAGTACAGCAAGAAAATGTAATGAGTGGATCACAACATGATTTAGAACTTTGTTGATGGAAAAGTGTAATATTATTTCCGTATTGCAATGCAACTTGCAAAAATTCATCGATTCATCGATTCATGAATGAAACAGTACAGCAAGAAAATGTAATAAAGAGTGGAATCACAACATGATTTAGAACTTTGTTCATGGAAAAGTGTAATATTATTTCCGTATTGCAATTAAACTTGCAAAAATTAATCCAGAGTGAGTGAATCACAACATGATTTAGAACTTTGTTCATGGAAAAGTGTAATATTATCTCCGTATTGCAATGCAACTTGCAAAAATTCATCGATTCATCGATTCATGAAACAGTACAGCAAGAAAATGTAATCAAGAGTGGAATCACAACATGATTTAGAACTTTGCTCATGGAAAAGTGTAATATTATTTCCGTATTGCAATTAAACTTGCAAAAATTAATCCAGAGTGAGTGAATCACAACATGATTTAGAACTTTGTTGATGGAAAAGTGTAATATTATTTCCGTATTGCAATGCAACTTGCAAAAATTCATCGATTCATCGATTCATGAATGAACAGTACAGCAAGAAAATGTAATAAGAGTGGAATCACAACATGATTTAGAACTTTGTTGATGGAAAAGTGTAATATTATCTCCGTATTGCAATGCAACTTGCAAAAATTCATCGATTCATCGATTCATGAATGAAACAGTACAGCAAGAAAATGTAATAAGAGTGGAATCACAACATGATTTAGAACTTTGTTCATGGAAAAGTGTAATATTATTTCCGTATTGCAATTAAACTTGCAAAATTAATCCAGAGTGAGTGAATCACAACATGATTTAGAACTTTGTTGATGGAAAAGTGTAATATTATCTCCGTATTGCAATGCAACTTGCAAAATTCATCGATTCATCGATTCATGAAACAGTACAGCAAGAAAATGTAATAAAGAGTGGAATCACAACATGATTTAGAACTTTGTTCATGGAAAAGTGTAATATTATTTCCGTATTGCAATTAAACTTGCAAAAATTAATCCAGAGTGAGTGAATCACAACATGATTTAGAACTTTGTTGATGGAAAAGTGTAATATTATCTCCGTATTGCAATGCAACTTGCAAAAATTCATCGATTCATCGATTCATGAAACAGTACAGCAAGAAAATGTAATCAAGAGTGGAATCACAACATGATTTAGAACTTTGCTCATGGAAAAGTGTAATATTATTTCCGTATTGCAATTAAACTTGCAAAAATTAATCCAGAGTGAGTGAATCACAACATGATTTAGAACTTTGTTGATGGAAAAGTGTAATATTATTTCCGTATTGCAATGCAACTTGCAAAAATTCATCGATTCATCGATTCTGAATGAAACAGTACAGCAAGAAAATGTAATCAAGAGTGGAATCACAACATGATTTAGAACTTTGTTGATGGAAAGTGTAATATTATCTCCGTATTGCAATGCAACTTGCAAAAATTCATCGATTCATCGATTCATGAATGAAACAGTACAGCAAGAAAATGTAATAAAGAGTGGAATCACAACATGATTTAGAACTTTGTTCATGGAAAAGTGTAATATTATTTCCGTATTGCAATTAAACTTGCAAAAATTAATCCAGAGTGAGTGAATCACAACATGATTTAGAACTTTGTTGATGGAAAAGTGTAATATTATTTCCGTATTGCAATGCAACTTGCAAAAATTCATCGATTCATCGATTCATGAAACAGTACAGCAAGAAATGTAATCAAGAGTGGAATCACAACATGATTTAGAACTTTGTTCATGGAAAGTGTAATATTATTTCCGTATTGCAATTAAACTTGCAAAAATTAATCCAGAGTGAGTGAATCACAACATGATTTAGAACTTTGTTCATGGAAAAGTGTAATATTATCTCCGTATTGCAATGCAACTTGCAAAATTAATCGATTCATCGATTCATGAAACAGTACAGCAAGAAAATGTAATCAAGAGTGGAATCACAACATGATTTAGAACTTTGCTCATGGAAAAGTGTAATATTATTTCCGTATTGCAATTAAACTTGCAAAAATTAATCCAGAGTGAGTGAATCACAACATGATTTAGAACTTTGTTGATGGAAAGTGTAATATTATTTCCGTATTGCAATGCAACTTGCAAAAATTCATCGATTCATCGATTCATGAATGAAACAGTACAGCAAGAAAATGTAATCAAGAGTGGAATCACAACATGATTTAGAACTTTGTTGATGGAAA
>NW_023494338.1:0-38664 GCF_013265735.2 Oncorhynchus mykiss
GGCACACCGGCCTCACAGTCCCAGGAGAGACCTGACAGTTGGACAGGACAGAGGCCACCAGGCCTCACAGTCCCAGGAGAGGACCTGACAGTTGACAGGACAGAGAGGCACACCAGCCTCACAGTCCCAGGAGAGACCTGACAGTTTGGACAGGACACAGAGGCACACCAGGCCTCACAGTCCCAGAGAGACCTGACAGTTTGGACAGGACAGACAGCACACCAGCCTCACAGTCCCAGGAGAGACCTGACAGTTGGACAGGACAGAGGCACACCAGGCCTCACAGTCCCAGGAGAGACCTGACAGTTGGACAGGACAGACAGAGGCACACAGCCTCACAGTCCCAGGAGAGACCTGACAGTTGGACAGGACAGAGGCACACCAGGCCTCACAGTCCCAGGAGAGACCTGACAGTTGGACAGACAGACAGAGGCACACCAGGCCTCACAGTCCCAGGAGAGACCTGACAGTTGGACAGGACAGACAGAGGCACACCAGGCCTCACAGTCCCAGGAGAGACCTGACAGTTGGACAGGACAGAGGCACACCAGGCCTCACAGTCCCAGGAGAGACCTGACAGTTGGACAGGACAGACAGAGGCACACCAGGCCTCACAGTCCCAGGAGAGACCTGACAGTTGGACAGGACAGACAGAGGCACACCAGGCCTCACAGTCCCAGGAGAGAGACCTGACAGTTGGACAGGACAGACAGAGGCACACCAGGCCTCACAGTCCAGGAGAGACCTGACAGTTGGACAGGACAGAGGCACACCAGGCCTCACAGTCCCAGAGAGACCTGACAGTTGGACAGGACAGAGGCACACCAGCCTCACAGTCCCAGGAGAGACCTGACAGTTGGACAGGACAGAGGCACACCAGTTGGACGGACAGAGCACACCAGGCCTCACAGTCCCAGGAGAGACCTGACAGTTGGACAGGACAGAGGCACACCAGGCCTCACAGTCCCAGGAGAGACCTGACAGTTGGACAGGACAGAGGCACACCAGGCCTCACAGTCCCAGGAGAGACCTGACAGTTGGACAGGACAGAGGCACACCAGGCCTCACAGTCCCAGGAGAGACCTGACAGTTGGACAGGACAGAGGCACACCAGGCCTCACAGTCCCAGGAGAGACCTGACAGTTGACAGGACAGAGGCACACCCAGTTGACAGGACAGAGGCACACCAGGCCTCACAGCAACCCAGGAGAGACCTGACAGTTGGACAGGACAGAGGCACACCAGGCCTCACAGTCCCAGGAGAGACCTGACAGTTGGACAGGACAGACAAGCACACCAGGCCTCACAGTCCCAGGAGAGACCTGACAGTTGGACAGACAGACAGAGGCACACCAGGCCTCACAGTCCCAGGAGAGACCTGACAGTTGGACAGGACAGAGGCACACCAGGCCTCACAGTCCCAGGAGAGACCTGACAGTTGGGACAGGACAGAGGCACACCAGGCCTCACAGTCCCAGGAGAGACCTGACAGTTGGACAGGACAGAGCACTACCAGTTTGGACAGAAGAAGAGCACACCAGCCTCACAGTCCCAGAGAGACCTGACAGTTGGACAGGACAGAGGCACACCAGGCCTCACAGTCCCAGGAGAGACCTGACAGTTGGACAGGACAGAGGCACACCAGGCCTCACAGTCCCAGGAGAGACCTGACAGTTGGACAGGACAGAGGGCACCAGGCCTCACAGTCCCAGGAGAGACCTGACAGTTGGACAGGACAGAAGCACACCAGGCCTCACAGTCCCAGGAGAGACCTGACAGTTGGACAGGACAGACAGAGGCACACCAGGCCTCACAGTCCCAGGAGAGACCTGACAGTTGGACAGGACAGAGGCACACCCAGGCCTCACAGTCCCAGGAGAGACCTGACAGTTGGACAGGAGAGGCACACCCAGGCCTCACAGTCCCAGGAGAGACCTGACAGTTGGACAGGACAGAGGCACACCAGGCCTCACAGTCCCAGGAGAGACCTGACAGTTGGACAGGACAGACAGAGGCACACCAGGCCTCACAGTCCCAGGAGAGACCTGACAGTTGGACAGGACAGAGGCACACCAGGCCTCACAGTCCCAGGAGAGACCTGACAGTTGGACAGGACAGACAGAGGCACACCAGGCCTCACAGTCCCAGGAGAGACCTGACAGTTGGACAGGACAGACAGAGGCACACCAGGCCTCACAGTCCCAGGAGAGACCTGACAGTTGGACAGGACAGAGGCACACCAGGCCTCACAGTCCCAGGAGAGACCTGACAGTTGGACAGGACAGACAGAGGCACACCAGGCCTCACAGTCCCAGGAGAGACCTGACAGTTGGACAGGACAGACAGAGCACACCAGGCCTCACAGTCCCAGGAGAGACCTGACAGTTGGACAGACAGACAGAGGCACACCAGGCCTCACAGTCCCAGGAGAGACCTGACAGTTGGACAGGACAGAGGCACACCAGGCCTCACAGTCCCAGGAGAGACCTGACAGTTGGACAGGACAGAGGCACACCAGCCTCACAGTCCCAGGAGAGACCTGACAGTTGGACAGGACAGAGGCACACCAGTTGGACAGGACAGAGGCACACCAGGCCTCACAGTCCCCGGAGAGACCTGACAGTTGGACAGGACAGAGGCACACCAGGCCTCACAGTCCCAGGAGAGACCTGACAGTTGGACAGACAGAGGCACACCAGGCCTCACAGTCCCAGGAGAGACCTGACAGTTGGACAGGACAGAGGCACACCAGGCTCACAGTCCCAGGAGAGACCTGACAGTTGGACAGGACAGAAGCACACCAGGCCTCACAGTCCAGGAGAGACCTGACAGTTGGACAGGACAGACAGAGGCACACCAGGCCTCACAGTCCCAGGAGAGACCTGACAGTTGGACAGGACAGAAGCACACCAGGCCTCACAGTCCCAGGAGAGACCTGACAGTTGGACAGGACAGAGGCACACCAGGCCTCACAGTCCCAGGAGAGACCTGACAGTTGGACAGGACAGAGGCACACCAGGCCTCACAGTCCCAGGAGAGACCTGACAGTTGGACAGGACAGACAGAGGCACACCAGGCCTCACAGTCCCAGGAGAGACCTGACAGTTGGGACAGAAGAACAACACCAAGACAGGATAGAAGACCTGACAGTTGGACAGACAGACAGAGGCACACCAGGCCTCACAGTCCCAGGAGAGACCTGACAGTTGGACAGGACAGACAGAGGCACACCAGCCTCACAGTCCCAGGAGAGACCTGACAGTTGGACAGGACAGAGGCACACCAGGCCTCACAGTCCCAGGAGAGACCTGACAGTTGGACAGGACAGACAGAGGCACACCAGGCCTCACAGTCCCAGGAGAGACCTGACAGTTGGACAGGACAGACAGAGGCACAACAGGCCTCACAGTCCCAGGAGAGACCTGACAGTTGGACAGGACAGAGGCACACCAGGCCTCACAGTGACAGGAGATACCTGACAGTTGGACAGGACAGAGGCCACACCAGGCCTCACAGTCCCAGGAGAGACCTGAGAGTTGGACAGGACAGAGGCACACCAGGCCTCACAGTCCAAGGAGAGACCCTGACAGTTGGACAGGACAGACAGAGGCACACCAGACCTCACAGTCCCAGGAGAGACCTGACAGTTGGACAGGACAGAAGCACACCAGGCCTCAAAGTCCCAGGAGAGGACCTGACAGTTGGACAGGACAGAGGCACACCAGGCCTCACAGTCCCAGGAGAGACCTGACAGTTGGACAGGACAGAGGCACACCAGGCCTCACAGTCCCAGGAGAGACCTGACAGTTGAACAGGACAGACAGAGGCACACCAGGCCTCACAGTCCCAGGAGAGACCTGACAGTTGGACAGGACAGACAAGAGGCACACCAGGCCTTACAGTCCCAGGAGAGACCTGACTATTGGACAGGACAGACAAGAGGCACACCAGGCCTCACAGTCCCAGGAGAGACCTGACAGTTGGACAGGACAGAGGCACACCAGGCCTCACAGTCCCAGGAGAGGACCTGACAGTTGGACAGGACAGACAGAGGCACACCAGGCCTCACAGTCCCAGGAGAGACCTGACAGTTGGACAGGACAGACAGAGGCACAACAGGCCTCACAGTCCCAGGAGAGACCTGACAGTTGGACAGGACAGAGGCACACCAGGCCTCACAGTGACAGGAGATACCTGACAGTTGGACAGGACAGAGGCACACCAGGCCTCACAGTCCCAGGAGAGACCTGACAGTTGGACCAGGACATAGGCACACCAGGCCTCACAGTCCCAGAAGAGACCTGACAGTTGGACAGGACAGACAGAGGCACACCAGGCCTCACAGTCCCAGGAGAGACTGACAGTTGGACAGGACAGAGGCACACCAGGCCTCACAGTCCCAGGAGAGACCTGACAGTTGGACAGGATAGATATACACCAAAACTCACAGTCCCAGGAGAGACCTGACAGTTGGACAGGACAGAAGCACACCAGGCCTCACAGTCCCAGGAGAGACCTGACAGTTGGACAGGACAGACAGAGGCACACCAGAACTCACAGTCCCAGGAGAGACCTGACAGTTGGACAGGACAGAAGCACACCAGGCCTCAAAGTCCCAGGAGAGGCCTGACAGTTGGACAGGACAGAGGCACACCAGGCCTCACAGTCCCAGGAGAGACCTGACAGTTGAACAGGACAGACAGAGGCACACCAGGCCTCACAGTCCCAGGAGAGACCTGACAGTTGAATGGGACAGACAGAGGCACACCAGGCCTCAAGTCCCAAGAGAGACCTGACAGTTGGACAGGAGAGACTTGACAGTTGGACAGGACAGACAGAGGCACACCAGGCCTCACAGTACCAGGAGAGACCTGACAGTTGGACAGGACAGAGGCACACCAGGCTTCACAGTACCAGGAGAGACCTGAAAGTTGGACAGGACAGACAGAGGCACACCAGGCCTCACAGTCCCAGGAGAGACCTGACAGTTGGACAAGACAGAGGCACACCAGGCCTCACAGTCCCAGGAGAGACCTGACAGTTGGACAGGACAGACAGAGGCACACCAGGCCTCACAGTCCCAGGAGAGACCTGACAGTTGGACAGGACAGAGGCACACCAGGCCTCACAGTCCCAGGAGAGACCTGACAGTTGGACAGGACAGACAGAGGCACACCAGACCTCACAGTCCCAGGAGAGACCTGAAAGTTGGACAGGACAGAAGCACACCAGGCCTCACAGTCACAGGAGAGACCTGACAGTTGGACAGGACAGACAGAGGCACACCAGAACTCACAGTCCCAGGAGAGACCTGACAGTTGGACAGGACAGAAGCACACCAGGCCTCAAAGTCCCAGGAGAGGCCTGACAGTTGGACAGGACAGAGGCACACCAGGCCTCACAGTCCCAGGAGAGACCTGACAGTTGGACAGGACAGAGGCACACAGGCCTCACAGTCCCAGTTGAGACCTGACAGTTGAACAGGACAGACAGAGGCACACCAGGCCTCACAGTCCCAGGAGAGACCTGACAGTTGGACAGGAGAGACCTGACAGTTGGACAGGACAGACAGAGGCACACCAGGTTTCACAGTCCCAGAAGAGACCTGACAGTTGGATAGGACAGAGGCACACCAGGCCTCACAGTCCCAGGAGAGACCTGACAGTTGGACAGGACAGACAGAGGCACACCAGGCCTCACAGTCCCAGGAGAGACCTGACAGTTGGGCAGGACAGAGGCACACCAGGCCTCACAGTCACATGAGAGACCTGACAGTTGGACAGGACAGAAGCACACCAGGCCTCACAGTCCCAGGAGAGACCTGACAGTTGGACAGGACAGACAGAGGCACAACAGGCCTCACAGTCCCAGGAGAGACCTGACAGTTGGACAGGACAGAGGCACACCAGGCCTCACAGTGACAGGAGATACCTGACAGTTGGACAGGACAGAGGCACACCAGGCCTCACAGTCCCAGGAGAGACCTGACAGTTGGACAGGACAGAGGCACACCAGGCCTCACAGTCCCAGAAGAGACCTGACAGTTGGACAGGACAGACAGAGGCACACCAGGCCTCACAGTCCCAGGAGAGACCTGACAGTTGGACAGGACAGAGGCACACCAGGCCTCACAGTCCCAGGAGAGACCTGACAGTTGGACAGGATAGATATACACCAAAACTCACAGTCCCAGGAGAGACCTGACAGTTGGACAGGACAGAAGCACACCAGAACTCACAGTCCCAGGAGAGACCTGACAGTTGGACAGGACAGAAGCACACCAGGCCTCAAAGTCCCAGGAGAGGCCTGACAGTTGGACAGGACAGAGGCACACCAGGCCTCACAGTCCCAGGAGAGACCTGACAGTTGAACAGGACAGACAGAGGCACACCAGGCCTCACAGTCCCAGGAGAGACCTGACAGTTGAACAGGACAGACAGAGGCACACCAGGCCTCAAAGTCCCAGGAGAGACCTGACAGTTGGACAGGAGAGACTTGACAGTTGGACAGGACAGACAGAGGCACACCAGGCCTCGCAGTACCAGGAGAGACCTGACAGTTGGACAGGACAGAGGCACACCAGGCCTCACAGTACCAGGAGAGACCTGACAGTTGGACAGGACAGACAGAGGCACACCAGGCCTCACAGTCCCAGGAGAGACCTGACAGTTGGACAAGACAGAGGCACACCAGGCCTCAAAGTCCCAGGAGAGACCTGACAGTTGGACAGGACAGACAGAGGCACACCAGCCTCACAGTCCCAGGAGAGACCTGACAGTTGGACAGGACAGAGGCACACCAGGCCTCACAGTCCCAGGAGAGACCTGACAGTTGGACAGGACAGACAGAGGCACACCAGACCTCACAGTCCCAGGAGAGACCTGAAAGTTGGACAGGACAGAAGCACACCAGGCCTCACAGTCCCAGGAGAGACCTGACAGTTGGACAGGACAGACAGAGGCACACCAGAAACTCACAGTCCCAGGAGAGACCTGACAGTTGGACAGGACAGAAGCACACCAGGCCTCAAAGTCCCAGGAGAGGCCTGACAGTTGGACAGGACAGAGGCACACCAGGCCTCACAGTCCCAGGAGAGACCTGACAGTTGGACAGGACAGAGGCACACCAGGCCTCACAGTCCCAGGAGAGACCTGACAGTTGAACAGGACAGACAGAGGCACACCAGGCCTCACAGTCCCAGGAGAGACCTGACAGTTGGACAGGAGAGACCTGACAGTTGGACAGGACAGACAGAGGCACACCAGGCTTCACAGTCCCAGGAGAGACCTGACAGTTGGACAGGACAGAGGCACACCAGGCCTCACAGTCCCAGGAGAGACCTGACAGTTGGACAGGACAGACAGAGGCACACCAGGCCTCACAGTCCAAGGAGAGACCTGACAGTTGGACAGGACAGACAGAGGCACACCAGACCTCACAGTCCCAGGAGAGACCTGACAGTTGGACAGGACAGAAGCACACCAGGCCTCAAAGTCCCAGGAGAGACCTGACAGTTGGACAGGACAGAGGCACACCAGGCCTCACAGTCCCAGGAGAGACCTGACAGTTGGACAGGACAGAGGCACACCAGGCCTCACAGTCCCAGGAGAGACCTGACAGTTGAACAGGACAGACAGAGGCACACCAGGCCTCACAGTCCCAGGAGAGACCTGACAGTTGGACAGGACAGACAAGAGGCACACCAGGCCTTACAGTCCCAGGAGAGACCTGACTATTGGACAGGACAGACAAGAGGCACACCAGGCCTCACAGTCCCAGGAGAGACCTGACAGTTGGACAGGACAGAGGCACACCAGGCCTCACAGTCCCAGGAGAGACCTGACAGTTGGACAGGACAGACAGAGGCACACCAGGCCTCACAGTCCCAGGAGAGACCTGGCAGTTGGACAGGACAGACAGAGGCACACCAGGCCTCACAGTCCCAGGAGAGACCTGACAGTTGGACAGGACAGAGGCACACCAGGCCTCACAGTCCCATGAGAGACCTGAGAGTTGGACAGGACGGAAGCACACCAGGCCTCACAGTCCCAGGAGAATCCTGGCAGTTGGACAGGACAGAAGCACACCAGGCCTCAAAGTCCCAGGAGAGACCTGACAGTTGGACAGGAGAGAGGCACACCAGGCTTCACAGTCCCAGGAGAGACCTGACAGTTGGACAGGACAGAGGCACACCAGGCCTCACAGTCCCAGGAGAGACCTGACAGTTGGACAGGAGAGACTTGACAGTTGGACAGGACAGACAGAGGCACACCAGGCCTCACAGTCCCAGGAGAGACCTGACAGTTGGACAGGACAGAGGCACACCAGGCCTCACAGTCCCATGAGAGACCTGACAGTTGGACAGGACAGACAGAGGCACACCAGACCTCACAGTCCCAGGAGAGACCTGACAATTGGACAGGACAGAAGCACACCAGGCCTCAAAGTCCCAGGAGAGACCTGACAGTTGGACAGGACAGAGGCACACCAGGCCTTACAGTCCCAGGAGAGACCTGACTATTGGACAGGACAGACAAGAGGCACACCAGGCCTCACAGTCCCAGGAGAGACCTGACAGTTGGACAGGACAGAGGCACACCAGGCCTCACAGTACCAGGAGAGACCTGACAGTTGGACAGGACAGACAGAGGCACACCAGGCCTCACAGTCCCAGGAGAGACCTGACAGTTGGACAGGACAGACAGAGGCACACCAGGCCTCACAGTCCCAGGAGAGACCTGACAGTTGGACAGGACAGAGGCACACCAGGCCTCGCAGTCCCAGGAGAGACCTGACAGTTGGACAGGACAGACAGAGGCACACCAGGCCTCACAGTCCCAGGAGAGACCTGAAAATTGGACAGGACAGAAGCACACCAGGCCTCACAGTCCCAGGAGAGACCTGACAGTTGGACAGGACAGACAGAGGCACACCAGAACTCACAGTCCCAGGAGAGACCTGACAGTTGGACAGGACAGAAGCACACCAGGCCTCAAAGTCCCAGGAGAGGCCTAACAGTTGGACAGGACAGAGGCACACCAGGCCTCACAGTCCCAGGAGAGACCTGACAGTTGGACAGGGCAGAGGCACACCAGGCCTCACAGTCCCAGGAGAGACCTGACAGTTGAACAGGACAGACAGAGGCACATCAGGCCTCACAGTCCCAGGAGAGACCTGACAGTTGGACAGGAGAGACCTGACAGTTGGACAGGACAGACAGAGGCACACCAGGCTTCACAGTCCCAGGAGAGACCTGACAGTTGGACAGGACAGAGGCACACCAGGCCTCACAGTCCCAGGAGAGACCTGACAGTTGGACAGGACAGACAGAGGCACACCAGGCCTCACAGT
Source organism: Oncorhynchus mykiss (assembly GCF_013265735.2). Lineage (NCBI taxonomy): Eukaryota > Metazoa > Chordata > Actinopteri > Salmoniformes > Salmonidae > Oncorhynchus > Oncorhynchus mykiss. The sequence goes on from NW_023494338.1 coordinate 9,352, forward strand.
CCCAGGAGAGACCTGACAGTTGGACAGGACAGAAGCACACCAGGCCTCAAAGTCCCAGGATAGGCCTGACAGTTGGACAGGACAGAGGCACACCAGGCCTCACAGTCCCAGGAGAGACCTGACAGTTGGACAGGACAGAGGCAAACCAGGCCTCACATTCCCAGGAGAGACCTGACAGTTGAACAGGACAGACAGAGGCACATCAGGCCTCACAGTCCCAGGAGAGACCTGACAGTTGGACAGGAGAGACCTGACAGTTTGGACAGGACAGACAGAGGCACACCAGGCTTCACAGTCCTAGGAGAGACCTGACAGTTGGACAGGACAGAGGCACACCAGGCCTCACAGTCCCAGGAGAGACCTGACAGTTGGACAGGACAGACAGAGGCACACCAGGCCTCACAGTCCCAGGAGAGACCTGACAATTGGACAGGACAGAAGCACACCAGGCCTCAAAGTCACAGGAGAGACCTGACAGTTGGACAGGACAGAGGCACACCAGGCCTCACAGTCCCAGGAGAGACCTGACTATTGGACAGGCCAGACAAGAGGCACACCAGGCCTCACAGTCCCAGGAGAGACCTGACAGTTGGACAGGACAGAGGCACACCAGGCCTCACAGTCCCAGGAGAGACCTGACAGTTGGACAGGACAGACAGAGGCACACCAGGCCTCACAGTCCCAGGAGAGACCTGGCAGTTGGACAGGACAGACAGAGGCACACCAGGCCTCACAGTCCCAGGAGAGACCTGACAGTTGGACAGGACAGAGGCACACCAGGCCTCACAGTCCCAGGAGAGACCTGACAGTTGGACAGGACAGAGGCACACCAGGCCTCACAGTCCCAGGAGAGACCTGACAGTTGTACAGGACAGAGGCACACCAGGCCTCACAGTCCCAGGAGAGACCTGACAGTTGAACAGGACAGACAGAGGCACATCAGGCCTCAAAGTCCCAGGAGAGACCTGACAGTTGGACAGGAGAGACCTGACAGTTGGACAGGACAGACAGAGGCACACCAGGCCTCACAGTCCCAGGAGAGACCTGACAGTTGGACAGGACAGACAGAGGCACACCAGGCCTCACAGTCCCAGGAGAGACCTGACATTTGGACAGGACAGACAGAGGCACACCAGGCCTCACAGTCCCAGGAGAGACCTGACAGTTGGACAGGACAGAGGCACACCAGTTGGACAGTCCCCTGGAGAGACCTGACAGTTGAACAGTACAGACAGAGGCATACCAGGCCTCACAGTCCCAGGAGAGACCTGACAGTTGAACAGGAGAGTCTTGACAGTTGGACAGGACAGACAGAGGCATACCAGGCCTCACAGTCCCAGGAGAGACCTGACAGTTGGACAGGACAGAGGCACACCAGGCCTCACAGTCCCAGGAGAGACCTGACAGTTGGACAGGACAGAAGCACACCAGGCCTCACAGTCCCAGGAGAGACCTGACAGTTGGACAGGACAGACAGAGGCACACCAGGCCTCACAGTCCCAGGAGAGACCTGACAATTGGACAGGACAGAAGCACACCAGGCCTCAAAGTCACAGGAGAGACCTGACAGTTGGACAGGACAGAGGCACACCAGGCCTCACAGTCCCAGGCGAGACCTGACTATTGGACAGGCCAGACAAGAGGCACACCAGGCCTCACAGTCCCAGGAGAGACCTGACAGTTGGACAGGACAGAGGCACACCAGGCCTCACAGTCCCAGGAGAGACCTGACAGTTGGACAGGACAGACAGAGGCACACCAGGCCTCACAGTCCCAGGAGAGACCTGGCAGTTGGACAGGACAGAGGCACACCAGGCCTGACAGTTGAACAGGACAGACAGAGGCACATCAGGCCTCACAGTCCCAGGAGAGACCTGAAAGTTGGACAGGAGAGACCTGACAGTTGGACAGGACAGACAGAGGCACACCAGGCTTCACAGTCCTAGGAGAGACCTGACAGTTGGACAGGACAGAGGCACACCAGGCCTCACAGTCCCAGGAGAGACCTGACAGTTGGACAGGACAGACAGAGGCACACCAGGCCTCACAGTCCCAGGAGAGACCTGACAATTGGACAGGACAGAAGCACACCAGGCCTCAAAGTCACAGGAGAGACCTGACAGTTGGACAGGACAGACAGAGGCACACCAGGCCTCACAGTCCCAGGAGAGACCTGACAGTTGGACAGGACAGACAGAGGCACACCAGGCCTCACAGTCCCAGGAGAGACCTGACAATTGGACAGGACAGAAGCACACCAGGCCTCAAAGTCACAGGAGAGACCTGACAGTTGGACAGGACAGACAGAGGCACACCAGGCCTCACAGTCCCAGGAGAGACCTGACAGTTGGACAGGACAGAGGCACACCAGGCCTCACAGTCCCAGGAGAGACCTGACAGTTGTACAGGACAGAGGCACACCAGGCCTCACAGTCCCAGGAGAGACCTGACAGTTGAACAGGACAGACAGAGGCACATCAGGCCTCAAAGTCCCAGGAGAGACCTGACAGTTGGACAGGAGAGACCTGACAGTTGGACAGGACAGACAGAGGCACACCAGGCCTCACAGTCCCAGGAGAGACCTGACAGTTGGACAGGACAGACAGAGGCACACCAGGCCTCACAGTCCCAGGAGAGACCTGACATTTGGACAGGACAGACAGAGGCACACCAGGCCTCACAGTCCCAGGAGAGACCTGACAGTTGGACAGGACAGAGGCACACCAGTTGGACAGTCCCTGGAGAGACCTGACAGTTGAACAGTACAGACAGAGGCATACCAGGCCTCACAGTCCCAGGAGAGACCTGACAGTTGAACAGGAGAGTCTTGACAGTTGGACAGGACAGACAGAGGCATACCAGGCCTCACAGTCCCAGGAGAGACCTGACAGTTGGACAGGACAGAGGCACACCAGGCCTCACAGTCCCAGGAGAGACCTGACAGTTGGACAGGACAGAAGCACACCAGGCCTCACAGTCCCAGGAGAGACCTGACAGTTGGACAGGACAGACAGAGGCACACCAGGCCTCACAGTCCCAGGAGAGACCTGACAATTGGACAGGACAGAAGCACACCAGGCCTCAAAGTCACAGGAGAGACCTGACAGTTGGACAGGACAGAGGCACACCAGGCCTCACAGTCCCAGGCGAGACCTGACTATTGGACAGGCCAGACAAGAGGCACACCAGGCCTCACAGTCCCAGGAGAGACCTGACAGTTGGACAGGACAGAGGCACACCAGGCCTCACAGTCCCAGGAGAGACCTGACAGTTGGACAGGACAGACAGAGGCACACCAGGCCTCACAGTCCCAGGAGAGACCTGGCAGTTGGACAGGACAGACAGAGGCACACCAGGCCTCACAGTCCCAGGAGAGACCTGACAGTTGGACAGGACAGAGGCACACCAGGCCTCACAGTCCCAGGAGAGACCTGACAGTTGGACAGGACAGAGGCACACCAGGCCTCACAGTCCCAGGAGAGACCTGACAGTTGAACAGGACAGACAGAGGCACATCAGGCCTCACAGTCCCAGGAGAGACCTGAAAGTTGGACAGGAGAGACCTGACAGTTGGACAGGACAGACAGAGGCACACCAGGCTTCACAGTCCTAGGAGAGACCTGACAGTTGGACAGGACAGAGGCACACCAGGCCTCACAGTCCCAGGAGAGACCTGACAGTTGGACAGGACAGACAGAGGCACACCAGGCCTCACAGTCCCAGGAGAGACCTGACAATTGGACAGGACAGAAGCACACCAGGCCTCAAAGTCACAGGAGAGACCTGACAGTTGGACAGGACAGAGGCACACCAGGCCTCACAGTCCCAGGAGAGACCTGACTATTGGACAGGCCAGACAAGAGGCACACCAGGCCTCACAGTCCCAGGAGAGACCTGACAGTTGGACAGGACAGAGGCACACCAGGCCTCACAGTCCCAGGAGAGACCTGACAGTTGGACAGGACAGACAGAGGCACACCAGGCCTCACAGTCCCAGGAGAGACCTGGCAGTTGGACAGGACAGACAGAGGCACACCAGGCCTCACAGTCCCAGGAGAGACCTGACAGTTGGACAGGACAGAGGCACACCAAGGCCTCACAGTCCCAGGAGAGACCTGACAGTTGGACAGGACAGAGGCACACCAGGCCTCACAGTCCCAGGAGAGACCTGACAGTTGAACAGGACAGACAGAGGCACACCAGGCCTCACAGTCCCAGGAGAGACCTGACAGTTGAACAGGACAGACAGAGGCACATCAGGCCTCAAAGTCCCAGGAGAGACCTGACAGTTGGACAGGAGAGACCTGACAGTTGGACAGGACAGACAGAGGCACACCAGGCCTCACAGTCCCAGGAGAGACCTGACAGTTGGACAGGACAGACAGAGGCACACCAGGCCTCACAGTCCCAGGAGAGACCTGACATTTGGACAGGACAGACAGAGGCACACCAGGCCTCACAGTCCCAGGAGAGACCTGACAGTTGGACAGGACAGAGGCACACCAGTTGGACAGTCCCAGGAGAGACCTGACAGTTGAACAGGACAGACAGAGGCATACCAGGCCTCACAGTCCCAGGAGAGACCTGACAGTTGGACAGGAGAGTCTTGACAGTTGGACAGGACAGACAGAGGCATACCAGGCCTCACAGTCCCAGGAGAGACCTGACAGTTGGACAGGACAGAGGCACACCAGGCCTCACAGTCCCAGGAGAGACCTGACAGTTGGACAGGACAGAAGCACACCAGGCCTCACAGTCCCAGGAGAGACCTGACAGTTGGACAGGACAGACAGAGGCACACCAGGCCTCACAGTCCCAGGAGAGACCTGACAGTTGGACAGGACAGACAGAGGCACACCAGGCCTCACAGTCCCAGGAGAGACCTGACATTTGGACAGGACAGACAGAGGCACACCAGGCCTCACAGTCCCAGGAGAGACCTGACAGTTGGACAGGACAGAGGCACACCAGTTGGACAGTCCGAGGAGAGACCTGACAGTTGAACAGGACAGACAGAGGCATACCAGGCCCTCACAGTCCCAGGAGAGACCTGACAGTTGGACAGGAGAGTCTTGACAGTTGGACAGGACAGACAGAGGCATACCAGGCCTCACAGTCCCAGGAGAGACCTGACAGTTGGACAGGACAGAGGCACACCAGGCCTCACAGTCCCCAGGAGAGACCTGACAGTTGGACAGGACAGAAGCACACCAGGCCTCACAGTCCCAGGAGAGACCTGACAGTTGGACAGGACAGACAGAGGCACACCAGAACTCACAGTCCCAGGAGAGACCTGACAGTTGGACAGGACAGAAGCACACCAGGCCTCAAAGTCCCAGGAGAGACCTGACAGTTGGACAGGGCAGAGGCACACCAGGCCTCACAGTCCCAGGAGAGACCTGACAGTTGGACAGGAGAGACTTGACAGTTGGACAGGACAGACAGAGGCACACCAGGCCTCACAGTCCCAGGAGAGACCTGACAGTTGGACAGGACAGAGGCACACCAGGCCTCACAGTCCCAGGAGAGACCTGACAGTTGGACAGAACAGACTGAGGCACACCAGGCCTCACAGTCCCAGGAGAGACCTGACAATTGGACAGGACAGAAGCACACCAGGCCTCAAAGTCCCAGGAGACACCTGACAGTTGGACAGGACAGAGGCACACCAGGCCTCACAGTCCCAGGAGAGACCTGACAGTTGGACAGGACAGACAAGAGGCACACCAGGCCTCACAGTCCCAGGAGAGACCTGACAGTTGGACAGGACAGAGGCACACCAGGCCTCACAGTCCCAGGAGAGACCTGACAGTTGGACAGGACAGACAGAGGCACACCAGGCCTCACAGTCCCAGGAGAGACCTGACAGTTGGACAGGACAGACAGAGGCACACCAGGCCTCACAGTCCCAGGAGAGACCTGACAATTGGACAGGACAGAGGCACACCAGGCCTCACAGTCCCAGGAGAGACCTGACAGTTGGACAGGACAGACAGTGGCACACCAGGCCTCACAGTCCCAGGAGAGACCTGACAGTTGGACAGGACAGACAGAGGCACACCAGGCCTCACAGTCCCAGGAGAGACCTGACAGTTGGGACAGGACAGGACAGAGGCACACCAGGCCTCACAGTCCCAGGAAAGACCTGACAGTTGGACAGGACAGAGGCACACCAGGCCTAACAGTCTCAGGAGAGACCTGACAGTTGGACAGGACAGACAGTGGCACACCAGGCCTCACAGTCCCAGGAGAGACCTGACAGTTGGACAGGACAGAGGCACACCAGAACTCACAGTCCCAGGAGAGACCTGACAGTTGGACAGGACAGACAGTGGCACACCAGGCCTCAAAGTCCCAGGAGAGACCTGACAGTTGGACAGGACAGAGGCACACCAGAACTCACAGTCCCAGGAGAGACCTGACAGTTGGACAGGACAGAGGCACACCAGGCCTCACAGTCCCAGGAGAGACCTGACAGTTGTACAGGACAGAGGCACACCAGGCCTCACAGTCCCAGGAGAGACCTGAGAGTTGAACAGGACAGACAGAGGCACATCAGGCCTCAAAGTCCCAGGAGAGACCTGACAGTTGGACAGGAGAGACCTGACAGTTGGACAGGACAGACAGAGGCACACCAGGCCTCACAGTCCCAGGAGAGACCTGACAGTTGGACAGGACAGACAGAGGCACACCAGGCCTCACAGTCCCAGGAGAGACCTGACATTTGGACAGGACAGACAGAGGCACACCAGGCCTCACAGTCCCAGGAGAGACCTGACAGTTGGACAGGACAGAGGCACACCAGTTGGACAGTCCCAGGAGAGACCTGACAGTTGAACAGGACAGACAGAGGCATACCAGGCCTCACAGTCCAGGAGAGACCTGACAGTTGGACAGGAGAGTCTTGACAGTTGGACAGGACAGACAGAGGCATACCAGGCCTCACAGTCCCAGGAGAGACCTGACAGTTGGACAGGACAGACAGAGGCACACCAGGCCTCACAGTCCCAGGAGAGACCTGACAGTTGGACAGGACAGGACAGAGGCACACCAGGCCTCACAGTCCCAGGAAAGACCTGACAGTTGGACAGGACAGAGGCACACCAGGCCTAACAGTCTCAGGAGAGACCTGACAGTTGGACAGGACAGACAGTGGCACACCAGGCCTCACAGTCCCAGGAGAGACCTGACAGTTGGACAGGACAGAGGCACACCAGAACTCACAGTCCCAGGAGAGACCTGACAGTTGGACAGGACAGAGGCACACCAGGCCTCACAGTCTCAGGAGAGACCTGACAGTTGGACAGGACAGACAGTGGCACACCAGGCCTCAAAGTCCCAGGAGAGACCTGACAGTTGGACAGGACAGAGGCACACCAGAACTCACAGTCCCAGGAGAGACCTGACAGTTGGACAGGACAGAGGCACACCAGGCCTCACAGTCCCAGGAGAGACCTGACAGTTGTACAGGACAGAGGCACACCAGGCCTCACAGTCCCAGGAGAGACCTGAGAGTTGAACAGGACAGACAGAGGCACATCAGGCCTCAAAGTCCCAGGAGAGACCTGACAGTTGGACAGGAGAGACCTGACAGTTGGACAGGACAGACAGAGGCACACCAGGCCTCACAGTCCCAGGAGAGACCTGACAGTTGGACAGGACAGACAGAGGCACACCAGGCCTCACAGTCCCAGGAGAGACCTGACATTTGGACAGGACAGACAGAGGCACACCAGGCCTCACAGTCCCAGGAGAGACCTGACAGTTGGACAGGACAGAGGCACACCAGTTGGACAGTCCCAGGAGAGACCTGACAGTTGAACAGGACAGACAGAGGCATACCAGGCCTCACAGTCCCAGGAGAGACCTGACAGTTGGACAGGAGAGTCTTGACAGTTGGACAGGACAGACAGAGGCATACCAGGCCTCACTGTCCCAGGAGAGACCTGACAGTTGGACAGGACAGAGGCACACCAGGCCTCACAGTCCCAGGAGAGACCTGACAGTTGGACAGGACAGAAGCACACCAGGCCTCACAGTCCCAGGAGAGACCTGACAGTTGGACAGGACAGACAGAGGCACACCAGGCCTCACAGTCCCAGGAGAGACCTGACAGTTGGACAGGACAGACAGAGGCACACCAGGCCTCACAGTCCCAGGAGAGACCTGACATTTGGACAGGACAGACAGAGGCACACCAGGCCTCACAGTCCCAGGAGAGACCTGACAGTTTGACAGGACAGAGGCACACCAGTTGGACAGTCCGAGGAGAGACCTGACAGTTGAACAGGACAGACAGAGGCATACCAGGCCTCACAGTCCCAGGAGAGACCTGACAGTTGGACAGGAGAGTCTTGACAGTTGGACAGGACAGACAGAGGCATACCAGGCCTCACAGTCCCAGGAGAGACCTGACAGTTGGACAGGACAGAGGCACACCAGGCCTCACAGTCCCAGGAGAGACCTGACAGTTGGACAGGACAGAAGCACACCAGGCCTCACAGTCCCAGGAGAGACCTGACAGTTGGACAGGACAGACAGAGGCACACCAGAACTCACAGTCCCAGGAGAGACCTGACAGTTGGACAGGACAGAGGCACTCCAGGCCTCACAGTCCCATGAGAGACCTGACAGTTGGACAGGAGAGACTTGACAGTTGTACAGGACAGACAGAGGCACACCAGGCCTCACAGTCCCAGGAGAGACCTGACAGTTGGACAGGACAGAGGCACACCAGGCCTCACAGTCCCATGAGAGACCTGACAGTTGGACAGGACAGACAGAGACACACCAGACCTCACAGTCCCAGGAGAGACCTGACAATTGGACAGGACAGAAGCACACCAGGCCTCAAATTCCCAGGAGAGACCTGACAGTTGGACAGGACAGAGGCACACCAGGCCTTACAGTCCCAGAAGAGACCTGACTATTGGACAGGACAGACAAGAGGCACACCAGGCCTCACAGTCCCAGGAGAGACCTGACAGTTGGACAGGACAGAGTCACACCAGGCCTCACAGTACCAGGAGAGACCTGACAGTTGGACAGGACAGACAGAGGCACACCAGGCCTCACAGTCCCAGGAGAGACCTGACAGTTGGACAGGACAGAGGCACACCAGGCCTCACAGTCCCAGGAGAGACCTGACAGTTGGACAGGACAGAGGCACACCAGGCCTCACAGTCCCAGGAGAGACCTGACAGTTGGACAGGACAGACAGGCACACCAGGCCTCACAGTCCCAGGAGAGACCTGAAAGTTGGACAGGACAGAAGCACACCAGGCCTCACAGTCCCAGGAGAGACCTGACAGTTGGACAGGACAGACAGAGGCACACCAGAACTCACAGTCCCAGGAGAGACCTGACAGTTGGACAGGACAGAAGCACACCAGGCCTCAAAGTCCCAGGAGAGGCCTGACAGTTGGACAGGACAGAGGCACACCAGGCCTCACAGTCCCAGGAGAGACCTGACAGTTGGACAGGACAGAGGCACACCAGGCCTCACAGTCCCAGGAGAGACCTGACAGTTGAACAGGACAGACAGAGGCACACCAGGCCTCACAGTCCCAGGAGAGACCTGACAGTTGGACAGGAGAGACCTGACAGTTGGACAGGACAGACAGAGGCACACCAGGCTTCACAGTCCCAGGAGAGACCTGACAGTTGGAAAGGACAGAAGCACACCAGGCCTCAAAGTCCCAGGAGAGACCTGACAGTTGGACAGGAGAGAGGCACACCAGGCCTCACAGTCCCAGGAGAGACCTGACAGTTGGACAGGACAGAAGCACACCAGGCCTCACAGTCCCAGGAGAGACCTGACAGTTGAACAGGACAGACAGAGGCACACCAGGCCTCACAGTCCCAGGAGAGACCTGACAGTTGGACAGGAGAGACTTGACAGTTGGACAGGACAGACAGAGGCACACCAGGCCTCACAGTCCCAGGAGAGACCTGACAGTTGGACAGGAAAGAGGCACACCAGGCCTCACAGTCCCATGAGAGACCTGACAGTTGGACAGGACAGACAGAGGCACACCAGACCTCACAGTCCCAGGAGAGACCTGACAATTGGACAGGACAGAAGCACACCAGGCCTCAAAGTCCCAGGAGAGACCTGACAGTTGGACAGGACAGAGGCACACCAGGCCTTACAGTCCCAGGAGAGACCTGACTATTGGACAGGACAGACAAGAGGCACACCAGGCCTCACAGTCCCAGGAGAGACCTGACAGTTGGACAGGACAGAGGCACACCAGGCCTCACAGTACCAGGAGAGACCTGACAGTTGGACAGGACAGACAGAGGCACACCAGGCCTCACAGTCCCAGGAGAGACCTGACAGTTGGACAGGACAGAGGCACACCAGGCCTCACAGTCCCAGGAGAGACCTGACAGTTGGACAGGACAGACAGAGGCACACCAGGCCTCACAGTCCCAGGAGAGACCTGACAGTTGGACAGGACAGACAGAGGCACACCAGGCCTCACAGTCCCAGGAGATACCTGACAGTTGGACAGGACAGTGGCACACCAGGCCTCACAGTCCCAGGAGAGACCTGACAGTTGGACAGGACAGACAGAGGCACACCAGACCTCACAGTCCCAGGAGAGACCTGACAATTGGACAGGACAGAAGCACACCAGGCCTCAAATTCCCAGGAGAGACCTGACAGTTGGACAGGACAGAGGCACACCAGGCCTTACAGTCCCAGAAGAGACCTGACTATTGGACAGGACAGACAAGAGGCACACCAGGCCTCACAGTCCCAGGAGAGACCTGACAGTTGGACAGGACAGAGGCACACCAGGCCTCACAGTACCAGGAGAGACCTGACAGTTGGACAGGACAGACAGAGGCACACCAGGCCTCACAGTCCCAGGAGAGACCTGACAGTTGGACAGGACAGAGGCACACCAGGCCTCACAGTCCCAGGAGAGACCTGACAGTTGGACAGGACAGAGGCACACCAGGCCTCACAGTCCCAGGAGAGACCTGACAGTTGGACAGGACAGACAGGCACACCAGGCCTCACAGTCCCAGGAGAGACCTGAAAGTTGGACAGGACAGAAGCACACCAGGCCTCACAGTCCCAGGAGAGACCTGACAGTTGGACAGGACAGACAGAGGCACACCAGAACTCACAGTCCCAGGAGAGACCTGACAGTTGGACAGGACAGAAGCACACCAGGCCTCAAAGTCCCAGGAGAGGCCTTACAGTTGGACAGGACAGAGGCACACCAGGCCTCACAGTCCCAGGAGAGACCTGACAGTTGGACAGGACAGAGGCACACCAGACCTCACAGTCCCAGGAGAGACCTGACAGTTGAACAGGACAGACAGAGGCACACCAGGCCTCACAGTCCCAGGAGAGACCTGACAGTTGGACAGGAGAGACCTGACAGTTGGACAGGACAGACAGAGGCACACCAGGCTTCACAGTCCCAGGAGAGACCTGACAGTTGGAAAGGACAGAAGCACACCAGGCCTCAAAGTCCCAGGAGAGACCTGACAGTTGGACAGGAGAGAGGCACACCAGGCCTCACAGTCCCAGGAGAGACCTGACAGTTGGACAGGACAGAAGCACACCAGGCCTCACAGTCCCAGGAGAGACCTGACAGTTGAACAGGACCGACAGAGGCACACCAGGCCTCACAGTCCCAGGAGAGACCTGACAGTTGGACAGGAGAGACTTGACAGTTGGACAGGACAGACAGAGGCACACCAGGCCTCACAGTCCCAGGAGAGACCTGACAGTTGGACAGGACAGAGGCACACCAGGCCTCACAGTCCCATGAGAGACCTGACAGTTGGACAGGACAGACAGAGGCACACCAGACCTCACAGTCCCAGGAGAGACCTGACAATTGGACAGGACAGAAGCACACCAGGCCTCAAAGTCCCAGGAGAGACCTGACAGTTGGATAGGACAGAGGCACACCAGGCCTTACAGTCCCAGGAGAGACCTGACTATTGGACAGGACAGACAAGAGGCACACCAGGCCTCACAGTCCCAGGAGAGACCTGACAGTTGGACAGGACAGAGGCACACCAGGCCTCACAGTACCAGGAGAGACCTGACAGTTGGACAGGACAGACAGAGGCACACCAGGCCTCACAGTCCCAGGAGAGACCTGACAGTTGGACAGGACAGAGGCACACCAGGCCTCACAGTCCCAGGACAGACCTCACAGTTGGACAGGACAGACAGAGGCACACCAGGCCTCACAGTCCCAGGAGAGACCTGAAAGTTGGACAGGACAGAAGCACACCAGGCCTCACAGTCCCAGGAGAGACCTGACAGTTGGACAGGACAGACAGAGGCACACCAGAACTCACAGTCCCAGGAGAGACCTGACAGTTGGACAGGACAGAAGCACACCAGGCCTCAAAGTCCCAGGAGAGGCCTAACAGTTGGACAGGACAGAGGCACACCAGAACTCACAGTCCCAGGAGAGACCTGACAGTTGGACAGGACAGAGGCACACCAGAACTCACAGTCCCAGGAGAGACCTGACAGTTGGACAGGAGAGACTTGACAGTTGGACAGGACAGACAGAGGCACACCAGGCCTCACAGTCCCAGGACAGACCTGACAGTTGGACAGGACAGAGGCACACCAGGCCTCACAGTCCCAGGAGAGACCTGACAGTTGGATAGGACAGACAGAGGCACACCAGGCCTCACAGTCCCAGGAGAGACCTGACAATTGGACAGGACAGAAGCACACCAGGCCTCAAAGTCCCAGGAGACACCTGACAGTTGGACAGGACAGAGGCACACCAGGCCTCACAGTCCCAGGAGAGACCTGACAGTTGGACAGGACAGACAAGAGGCACACCAGGCCTCACAGTCCCAGGAGAGACCTGACAGTTGGACAGGACAGAGGCACACCAGGCCTCACAGTCCCAGGAGAGACCTGACAGTTGGACAGGACAGACAGAGGCACACCAGGCCTCACAGTCCCAGGAGAGACCTGACAGTTGGACAGGACAGACAGAGGCACACCAGGCCTCACAGTCCCAGGAGAGACCTGACAATTGGACAGGACAGAGGCACACCAGGCCTCACAGTCCCAGGAGAGACCTGACAGTTGGACAGGACAGACAGTGGCACACCAGGCCTCACAGTCCCAGGAGAGACCTGACAGTTGGACAGGACAGACAGAGGCACACCAGGCCTCACAGTCCCAGGAGAGACCTGACAGTTGGACAGGACAGGACAGAGGCACACCAGGCCTCACAGTCCCAGGGGAGACCTGACAGTTGGACAGGACAGAGGCACACCAGGCCTAACAGTCTCAGGAGAGACCTGACAGTTGGACAGGACAGACAGTGGCACACCAGGCCTCACAGTCCCATGAGAGACCTGACAGTTGGACAGGACAGAGGCACACCAGAACTCACAGTCCCAGGAGAGACCTGACAGTTGGACAGGACAGAGGCACACCAGAACTCACAGTCCCATGAGAGACCTGACAGTTGGACAGGAGAGACTTGACAGTTGTACAGGACAGACAGAGGCACACCAGGCCTCACAGTCCCAGGAGAGACCTGACAGTTGGACAGGACAGAGGCACACCAGGCCTCACAGTCCCAGGAGAGACCTGACAGTTGGACAGGACAGAGGCACACCAGGCCTAACAGTCTCAGGAGAGACCTGACAGTTGGACAGGACAGACAGAGGCACACCAGGCCTCACAGTCCCAGGAGAGACCTGACAGTTGGACAGGACAGACAGAGGCACACCAGGCCTCACAGTCCCAGGAGATACCTGACAGTTGGACAGGACAGTGGCACACCAGGCCTCACAGTCCCAGGAGAGACCTGACAGTTGGACAGGACAGACAGAGGCACACCAGACCTCACAGTCCCAGGAGAGACCTGACAATTGGACAGGACAGAAGCACACCAGGCCTCAAATTCCCAGGAGAGACCTGACAGTTGGACAGGACAGAGGCACACCAGGCCTTACAGTCCCAGAAGAGACCTGACTATTGGACAGGACAGACAAGAGGCACACCAGGCCTCACAGTCCCAGGAGAGACCTGACAGTTGGACAGGACAGAGGCACACCAGGCCTCACAGTACCAGGAGAGACCTGACAGTTGGACAGGACAGACAGAGGCACACCAGGCCTCACAGTCCCAGGAGAGACCTGACAGTTGGACAGGACAGAGGCACACCAGGCCTCACAGTCCCAGGAGAGACCTGACAGTTGGACAGGACAGAGGCACACCAGGCCTCACAGTCCCAGGAGAGACCTGACAGTTGGACAGGACAGACAGGCACACCAGGCCTCACAGTCCCAGGAGAGACCTGAAAGTTGGACAGGACAGAAGCACACCAGGCCTCACAGTCCCAGGAGAGACCTGACAGTTGGACAGGACAGACAGAGGCACACCAGAACTCACAGTCCCAGGAGAGACCTGACAGTTGGACAGGACAGAAGCACACCAGGCCTCAAAGTCCCAGGAGAGGCCTTACAGTTGGACAGGACAGAGGCACACCAGGCCTCACAGTCCCAGGAGAGACCTGACAGTTGGACAGGACAGAGGCACACCAGACCTCACAGTCCCAGGAGAGACCTGACAGTTGAACAGGACAGACAGAGGCACACCAGGCCTCACAGTCCCAGGAGAGACCTGACAGTTGGACAGGAGAGACCTGACAGTTGGACAGGACAGACAGAGGCACACCAGGCTTCACATTCCCAGGAGAGACCTGACAGTTGGAAAGGACAGAAGCACACCAGGCCTCAAAGTCCCAGGAGAGACCTGACAGTTGGACAGGAGAGAGGCACACCAGGCCTCACAGTCCCAGGAGAGACCTGACAGTTGGACAGGACAGAAGCACACCAGGCCTCACAGTCCCAGGAGAGACCTGACAGTTGAACAGGACCGACAGAGGCACACCAGGCCTCACAGTCCCAGGAGAGACCTGACAGTTGGACAGGAGAGACTTGACAGTTGGACAGGACAGACAGAGGCACACCAGGCCTCACAGTCCCAGGAGAGACCTGACAGTTGGACAGGACAGAGGCACACCAGGCCTCACAGTCCCATGAGAGACCTGACAGTTGGACAGGACAGACAGAGGCACACCAGACCTCACAGTCCCAGGAGAGACCTGACAATTGGACAGGACAGAAGCACACCAGGCCTCAAAGTCCCAGGAGAGACCTGACAGTTGGATAGGACAGAGGCACACCAGGCCTTACAGTCCCAGGAGAGACCTGACTATTGGACAGGACAGACAAGAGGCACACCAGGCCTCACAGTCCCAGGAGAGACCTGACAGTTGGACAGGACAGAGGCACACCAGGCCTCACAGTACCAGGAGAGACCTGACAGTTGGACAGGACAGACAGAGGCACACCAGGCCTCACAGTCCCAGGAGAGACCTGACAGTTGGACAGGACAGAGGCACACCAGGCCTCACAGTCCCAGGACAGACCTCACAGTTGGACAGGACAGACAGAGGCACACCAGGCCTCACAGTCCCAGGAGAGACCTGAAAGTTGGACAGGACAGAAGCACACCAGGCCTCACAGTCCCAGGAGAGACCTGACAGTTGGACAGGACAGACAGAGGCACACCAGAACTCACAGTCCCAGGAGAGACCTGACAGTTGGACAGGACAGAAGCACACCAGGCCTCAAAGTCCCAGGAGAGGCCTAACAGTTGGACAGGACAGAGGCACACCAGAACTCACAGTCCCAGGAGAGACCTGACAGTTGGACAGGACAGAGGCACACCAGAACTCACAGTCCCAGGAGAGACCTGACAGTTGGACAGGAGAGACTTGACAGTTGGACAGGACAGACAGAGGCACACCAGGCCTCACAGTCCCAGGACAGACCTGACAGTTGGACAGGACAGAGGCACACCAGGCCTCACAGTCCCAGGAGAGACCTGACAGTTGGATAGGACAGACAGAGGCACACCAGGCCTCACAGTCCCAGGAGAGACCTGACAATTGGACAGGACAGAAGCACACCAGGCCTCAAAGTCCCAGGAGACACCTGACAGTTGGACAGGACAGAGGCACACCAGGCCTCACAGTCCCAGGAGAGACCTGACAGTTGGACAGGACAGACAAGAGGCACACCAGGCCTCACAGTCCCAGGAGAGACCTGACAGTTGGACAGGACAGAGGCACACCAGGCCTCACAGTCCCAGGAGAGACCTGACAGTTGGACAGGACAGACAGAGGCACACCAGGCCTCACAGTCCCAGGAGAGACCTGACAGTTGGACAGGACAGACAGAGGCACACCAGGCCTCACAGTCCCAGGAGAGACCTGACAATTGGACAGGACAGAGGCACACCAGGCCTCACAGTCCCAGGAGAGACCTGACAGTTGGACAGGACAGACAGTGGCACACCAGGCCTCACAGTCCCAGGAGAGACCTGACAGTTGGACAGGACAGACAGAGGCACACCAGGCCTCACAGTCCCAGGAGAGACCTGACAGTTGGACAGGACAGGACAGAGGCACACCAGGCCTCACAGTCCCAGGGGAGACCTGACAGTTGGACAGGACAGAGGCACACCAGGCCTAACAGTCTCAGGAGAGACCTGACAGTTGGACAGGACAGACAGTGGCACACCAGGCCTCACAGTCCCATGAGAGACCTGACAGTTGGACAGGACAGAGGCACACCAGAACTCACAGTCCCAGGAGAGACCTGACAGTTGGACAGGACAGAGGCACACCAGAACTCACAGTCCCATGAGAGACCTGACAGTTGGACAGGAGAGACTTGACAGTTGTACAGGACAGACAGAGGCACACCAGGCCTCACAGTCCCAGGAGAGACCTGACAGTTGGACAGGACAGAGGCACACCAGGCCTCACAGTCCCAGGAGAGACCTGACAGTTGGACGGGACAGACAGAGGCACACCAGACCTCACAGTCCCAGGAGAGACCTGACAATTGGACAGGACAGAAGCACACCAGGCCTCAAAGTCCCAGGAGAGACCTGACAGTTGGACAGGACAGAGGCACACCAGGCCTTACAGTCCCAGGAGAGACCTGACTATTGGACAGGACAGACAAGAGGCACACCAGGCCTCACAGTCCCAGGGGAGACCTGACAGTTGGACAGGACAGAGGCACACCAGGCCTCACAGTCCCAAGAGAGACCTGACAGTTGGACAGGACAGAGGCACACCAGGCCTCACAGTCCCAGGAGAGACCTGACAGTTGGACAGGACAGACAGAGGCACACCAGGCCTCACAGTCCCAGGAGAGACCTGAAAGTTGGACAGGACAGAAGCACACCAGGCCTCACAGTCCCAGGAGAGACCTGACAGTTGGACAGGACAGACAGAGGCACACCAGAACTCACAGTCCCAGGAGAGACCTGACAGTTGGACAGGACAGAAGCACACCAGGCCTCAAAGTCCCAGGAGAGGCCTGACAGTTGGACAGGACAGAGGCACACCAGGCCTCACAGTCCCAGGAGAGACCTGACAGTTGGACAGGACAGAGGCACACCAGGCCTCACAGTCCCAGGAGAGACCTGACAGTTGAACAGGACAGACAGAGGCACACCAGGCCTCACAGTCCCAGGAGAGACCTGACAGTTGGACAGGAGAGACCTGACAGTTGGACAGGACAGACAGAGGCACACCAGGCTTCACAGTCCCAGGAGAGACCTGACAGTTGGACAGGACAGAGGCACACCAGGCCTCACAGTCCCAGGAGAGACCTGACAGTTGGACAGGACAGACAGAGGCACACCAGGCCTCACAGTCCCAGGAGAGACCTGACAATTGGACAGGACAGAAGCACACCAGGCCTCAAAGTCACAGGAGAGACCTGACAGTTGGACAGGACAGAGGCACACCAGGCCTCACAGTCCCATGAGAGACCTGACTATTGGACAGGACAGACGAGAGGCACACCAGGCCTCACAGTCCCAGGAGAGACCTGACAGTTGGACAGGACAGAGGCACACCAGGCCTCGCAGTCCCAGGAGAGACCTGACAGTTGGACAGGACAGACAGAGGCACACCAGGCCTCACAGTCCCAGGAGAGACCTGACAGTTGGACAGGACAGACAGAGGCACACCAGGCCTCACAGTCCCAGGAGAGACCTGACAGTTGAACAGGACAGACAGAGGCACACCAGGCCTCACAGTGACAGGAGAGACCTGACAGTTGGACAGGACAGACAGAGGCACACCAGGCCTCACAGTCCCAGGAGAGACCTGACAGTTGGACAGGACAGACAGAGGCACACCAGGCCTCACAGTCCCAGGAGAGACCTGACAATTGGACAGGACAGAGGCACACCAGGCCTCACAGTCCCAGGAGAGACCTGACAGTTGGACAGGACAGACAGTGGCACACCAGGCCTCACAGTCCCAGGAGAGACCTGACAGTTGGACAGGACAGACAGAGGCACACCAGGCCTCACAGTCCCAGGAGAGACCTGACAGTTGGACAGGACAGGACAGAGGCACACCAGGCCTCACAGTCCCAGGGGAGACCTGACAGTTGGACAGGACAGAGGCACACCAGGCCTAACAGTCTCAGGAGAGACCTGACAGTTGGACAGGACAGACAGTGGCACACCAGGCCTCACAGTCCCATGAGAGACCTGACAGTTGGACAGGACAGAGGCACACCAGAACTCACAGTCCCAGGAGAGACCTGACAGTTGGACAGGACAGAGGCACACCAGAACTCACAGTCCCATGAGAGACCTGACAGTTGGACAGGAGAGACTTGACAGTTGTACAGGACAGACAGAGGCACACCAGGCCTCACAGTCCCAGGAGAGACCTGACAGTTGGACAGGACAGAGGCACACCAGGCCTCACAGTCCCAGGAGAGACCTGACAGTTGGACGGGACAGACAGAGGCACACCAAAACTCACAGTCCCAGGAGAGACCTGACAATTGGACAGGACAGAAGCACACCAGGCCTCAAAGTCCCAGGAGAGACCTGACAGTTGGACAGGACAGAGGCACACCAGGCCTTACAGTCCCAGGAGAGACCTGACAGTTGGACAGGACAGAAGCACACCAGGCCTCACAGTCCCAGGAGAGACCTGACAGTTGGACAGGACAGACAGAGGCACACCAGAACTCACAGTCCCAGGAGAGACCTGACAGTTGGACAGGACAGAAGCACACCAGGCCTCAAAGTCCCAGGAGAGGCCTGACAGTTGGACAGGACAGAGGCACACCAGGCCTCACAGTCCCAGGAGAGACCTGACAGTTGGACAGGACAGAGGCACACCAGGCCTCACATTCCCAGGAGAGACCTGACAGTTGAACAGGACAGACAGAGGCACACCAGATCTCACAGTCCCAGGAGAGACCTGACAGTTGGACAGGAGAGACCTGACAGTTGGACAGGACAGACAGAGGCACACCAGGCTTCACAGTCCCAGGAGAGACCTGACAGTTGGACAGGACAGAGGCACACCAGGCCTCACAGTCCAAGGAGAGACCTGACTATTGGACAGGACAGACGAGAGGCACACCAGGCCTCACAGTCCCAGGAGAGACCTGACAGTTGGACAGGACAGAGGCACACCAGGCCTCGCAGTCCCAGGAGAGACCTGACAGTTGGACAGGACAGACAGAGGCACACCAGGCCTCACAGTCCCAGGAGACACCTGACAGTTGGACAGGACAGACAGAGGCACACCAGGCCTCACAGTCCCAGGAGAGACCTGACAGTTGAACAGGACAGACAGAGGCACACCAGGCCTCACAGTGACAGGAGAGACCTGACAGTTGGACAGGACAGAGGCAAACCAGGCCTCACAGTCCCAGGAGAGACCTGACAGTTGGACAGGACAGAGGCACACCAGGCCTCACAGTCCCAGGAGAGACCTGACAGTTGGACAGGACAGAGGCACACCAGTTGGACAGGACAGAGGCACACCAGGCCTCACAGTCCCCGGAGAGACCTGACAGTTGGACAGGACAGAGGCACACCAGGCCTCACAGTCCCAGGAGAGACCTGGCAGTTGGACAGGACAGACAGAGGCACACCAGGCCTCACAGTCCCAGGAGAGACCTGACAGTTGGACAGGACAGAGGCACACCAGGCCTCACAGTCCCAGGAGAGGCCTGACAGTTGGACAGGATAGAGGCACACCAAAACTCACAGTCCCAGGAGAGACCTGACAGTTGGACAGGACAGAAGCACAACAGGCCTCACAGTCCCAGGAGAGACCTGACAGTTGGACAGGACAGACAGAGGCACACCAGAACTCACAGTCCCAGGAGAGACCTGACAGTTGGACAGGACAGAAGCACACCAGGCCTCACAGTCCCAGGAGAGACCTGACAGTTGGACAGGACAGACAGAGGCACACCAGAACTCACAGTCCCAGGAGAGACCTGACAGTTGGACAGGACAGAAGCACACCAGGCCTCAAAGTCCCAGGAGAGGCCT
The DNA here is from genome assembly GCF_013265735.2 of Oncorhynchus mykiss. Lineage (NCBI taxonomy): Eukaryota > Metazoa > Chordata > Actinopteri > Salmoniformes > Salmonidae > Oncorhynchus > Oncorhynchus mykiss. The sequence goes on from NW_023494338.1 coordinate 29,774, forward strand.
GACAGTTGGACAGGACAGAGGCACACCAGGCCTCACAGTCCCAGGAGAGACCTGACAGTTGGACAGGACAGAGGCACACCAGGCCTCACAGTCCCAGGAGAGACCTGACAGTTGAACAGGACAGACAGAGGCACACCAGATCTCACAGTCCCAGGAGAGACCTGACAGTTGGACAGGAGAGACCTGACAGTTGGACAGGACAGACAGAGGCACACCAGGCTTCACAGTCCCAGGAGAGACCTGACAGTTGGACAGGACAGAGGCACACCAGGCCTCACAGTCCAAGGAGAGACCTGACTATTGGACAGGACAGACGAGAGGCACACCAGGCCTCACAGTCCCAGGAGAGACCTGACAGTTGGACAGGACAGACAGAGGCACACCAGGCCTCACAGTCCCAGGAGAGACCTGACAGTTGAACAGGACAGACAGAGGCACACCAGGCCTCACAGTGACAGGAGAGACCTGACAGTTGGACAGGACAGAGTCAAACCAGGCCTCACAGTCCCAGGAGAGACCTGACAGTTGGACAGGACAGAGGCACACCAGGCCTCACAGTCCCAGGAGAGACCTGACAGTTGGACAGGACAGAGGCACACCAGTTGAACAGGACAGAGGCACACCAGGCCTCACAGTCCCCGGAGAGACCTGACAGTTGGACAGGACAGAGGCACACCAGGCCTCACAGTCCCAGGACAGACCTGGCAGTTGGACAGGACAGACAGAGGCACACCAGGCCTCACAGTCCCAGGAGAGACCTGACAGTTGGACAGGACAAAGGCACACCAGGCCTCACAGTCCCAGGAGAGGCCTGACAGTTGGACAGGATAGAGGCACACCAAAACTCACAGTCCCAGGAGAGACCTGACAGTTGGACAGGACAGAAGCACAACAGGCCTCACAGTCCCAGGAGAGACCTGACAGTTGGACAGGACAGACAGAGGCACACCAGAACTCACAGTCCCAGGCGAGACCTGACAGTTGGACAGGACAGAAGCACACCAGGCCTCACAGTCCCAGGAGAGACCTGACAGTTGGACAGGACAGACAGAGGCACACCAGAACTCACAGTCCCAGGAGAGACCTGACAGTTGGACAGGACAGAAGCACACCAGGCCTCAAAGTCCCAGGAGAGGCCTGACAGTTGGACAGGACAGAGGCACACCAGGCCTCACAGTCCCAGGAGAGACCTGACAGTTGGACAGGACAGAGGCACACCAGGCCTCACAGTCCCAGGAGAGACCTGACAGTTGAACAGGACAGACAGAGGCACACCAGATCTCACAGTCCCAGGAGAGACCTGACAGTTGGACAGGAGAGACCTGACAGTTGGACAGGACAGACAGAGGCACACCAGGCTTCACAGTCCCAGGAGAGACCTGACAGTTGGACAGGACAGAGGCACACCAGGCCTCACAGTCCCAGGAGAGACCTGACAGTTGGACAGGACAGACAGAGGCACACCAGGCCTCACAGTCCCAGGAGAGACCTGACAATTGGACAGGACAGAAGCACACCAGGCCTCAAAGTCACAGGAGAGACCTGACAGTTGGACAGGACAGAGGCACACCAGGCCTCACAGTCCCAGGAGAGACCTGACTATTGGACAGGACAGACGAGAGGCACACCAGGCCTCACAGTCCCAGGAGAGACCTGACAGTTGGACAGGACAGAGGCACACCAGGCCTCGCAGTCCCAGGAGAGACCTGACAGTTGGACAGGACAGACAGAGGCACACCAGGCCTCACAGTCCCAGGAGAGACCTGACAGTTGGACAGGACAGACAGAGGCACACCAGGCCTCACAGTCCCAGGAGAGACCTGACAGTTGAACAGGACAGACAGAGGCACACCAGGCCTCACAGTGACAGGAGAGACCTGACAGTTGGACAGGACAGAGGCACACCAGGCCTCACAGTCCCAGGAGAGACCTGACAGTTGGACAGGACAGAGGCACACCAGGCCTCACAGTCCCAGGAGAGACCTGACAGTTGGACAGGACAGAGGCACACCAGTTGGACAGGACAGAGGCACACCAGGCCTCACAGTCCCCGGAGAGACCTGACAGTTGGACAGGACAGAGGCACACCAGGCCTCACAGTCCCAGGAGAGACCTGGCAGTTGGACAGGACAGACAGAGGCACACCAGGCCTCACAGTCCCAGGAGAGACCTGACAGTTGGACAGGACAGAGGCACACCAGGCCTCACAGTCCCAGGAGAGGCCTGACAGTTGGACAGGATAGAGGCACACCAAAACTCACAGTCCCAGGAGAGACCTGACAGTTGGACAGGACAGAAGCACAACAGGCCTCACAGTCCCAGGAGAGACCTGACAGTTGGACAGGACAGACAGAGGCACACCAGAACTCACAGTCCCAGGAGAGACCTGACAGTTGGACAGGACAGAAGCACACCAGGCCTCAAAGTCCCAGGAGAGACCTGACAGTTGGACAGGACAGAGGCACACCAGGCCTCACAGTCCCAGGAGAGACCTGACAGTTGGACAGTAGAGACTTGACAGTTGGACAGGACAGACAGAGGCACACCAGGCCTCACAGTCCCAGGAGAGACCTGACAGTTGGACAGGACAGAGGCACACCAGGCCTCACAGTCCCAGGAGAGACCTGCCAGTTGGACAGGACAGACAGAGGCACACCAGGCCTCACAATCCCAGGAGAGACCTGACAATTGGACAGGACAGAAGCACACCAGGCCTCAAAGTCCCAGGAGACACCTGACAGTTGGACAGGACAGAGGCACACCAGGCCTCACAGTCCCAGGAGAGACCTGACAGTTGGACAGGACAGACAAGAGGCACACCAGGCCTCACAGTCCCAGGAGAGACCTGACAGTTGGACAGGACAGAGGCACACCAGGCCTCACAGTCCCAGGAGAGACCTGACAGTTGGACAGGACAGACAGAGGCACACAAGGCCTCACAGTCCCAGGAGAGACCTGACAGTTGGACAGGACAGACAGAGGCACACCAGGCCTCACAGTCCCAGGAGAGACCTGACAGTTGGACAGGACAGAGGCACACCAGGCCTCACAGTCCCAGGAGAGACCTGACAGTTGGACAGGACAGACAGTGGCACACCAGGCCTCACAGTCCCAGGAGAGACCTGACAGTTGGACAGGACAGACAGAGGCACACCAGGCCTCACAGTCCCAGGAGAGACCTGACAGTTGGACAGGACAGAGGCACACCAGGCCTCACAGTCCCAGGAGAGACCTGACAGTTGGACAGGACAGACAGAGGCACACCAGGCCTCACAATCCCAGGAGAGACCTGACAATTGGACAGGACAGAAGCACACCAGGCCTCAAAGTCCCAGGAGACACCTGACAGTTGGACAGGACAGAGGCACACCAGGCCTCACAGTCCCAGGAGAGACCTGACAGTTGGACAGGACAGACAAGAGGCACACCAGGCCTCACAGTCCCAGGAGAGACCTGACAGTTGGACAGGACAGAGGCACACCAGGCCTCACAGTCCCAGGAGAGACCTGACAGTTGGACAGGACAGACAGAGGCACACAAGGCCTCACAGTCCCAGGAGAGACCTGACAGTTGGACAGGACAGACAGAGGCACACCAGGCCTCACAGTCCCAGGAGAGACCTGACAGTTGGACAGGACAGAGGCACACCAGGCCTCACAGTCCCAGGAGAGACCTGACAGTTGGACAGGACAGACAGTGGCACACCAGGCCTCACAGTCCCAGGAGAGACCTGACAGTTGGACAGGACAGACAGAGGCACACCAGACCTCACAGTCCCAGGAGAGACCTGACAGTTGGACAGGACAGGACAGAGGCACACCAGGCCTCACAGTCCCAGGAGAGACCTGACAGTTGGACAGGACAGACAGAGGCACACCAGGCCTCACAGTCCCAGGAGAGACCTGACAGTTGAACAGGACAGACAGAGGCACACCAGGCCTCACAGTGACAGGAGAGACCTGACAGTTGGACAGGACAGAGGCAAACCAGGCCTCACAGTCCCAGGAGAGACCTGACAGTTGGACAGGACAGAGGCACACCAGGCCTCACAGTCCCAGGAGAGACCTGACAGTTGGACAGGACAGAGGCACACCAGTTGGACAGGACAGAGGCACACCAGGCCTCACAGTCCCCGGAGAGACCTGACAGTTGGACAGGACAGAGGCACACCAGGCCTCACAGTCCCAGGAGAGACCTGGCAGTTGGACAGGACACACAGAGGCACACCAGGCCTCACAGTCCCAGGAGAGACCTGACAGTTGGACAGGACAGAGGCACACCAGGCCTCACAGTCCCAGGAGAGGCCTGACAGTTGGACAGGATAGAGGCACACCAAAACTCACAGTCCCAGGAGAGACCTGACAGTTGGACAGGACAGAAGCACAACAGGCCTCACAGTCCCAGGAGAGACCTGACAGTTGGACAGGACAGACAGAGGCACACCAGAACTCACAGTCCCAGGAGAGACCTGACAGTTGGACAGGACAGAAGCACACCAGGCCTCACAGTCCCAGGAGAGACCTGACAGTTGGACAGGACAGACAGAGGCACACCAGAACTCACAGTCCCAGGAGAGACCTGACAGTTGGACAGGACAGAAGCACACCAGGCCTCAAAGTCCCAGGAGAGGCCTGACAGTTGGACAGGACAGAGGCACACCAGGCCTCACAGTCCCAGGAGAGACCTGACAGTTGGACAGGACAGAGGCACACCAGGCCTCACAGTCCCAGGAGAGACCTGACAGTTGAACAGGACAGACAGAGGCACACCAGATCTCACAGTCCCAGGAGAGACCTGACAGTTGGACAGGAGAGACCTGACAGTTGGACAGGACAGACAGAGGCACACCAGGCTTCACAGTCCCAGGAGAGACCTGACAGTTGGACAGGACAGAGGCACACCAGGCCTCACAGTCCAAGGAGAGACCTGACTATTGGACAGGACAGACGAGAGGCACACCAGGCCTCACAGTCCCAGGAGAGACCTGACAGTTGGACAGGACAGAGGCACACCAGGCCTCGCAGTCCCAGGAGAGACCTGACAGTTGGACAGGACAGACAGAGGCACACCAGGCCTCACAGTCCCAGGAGAGACCTGACAGTTGGACAGGACAGACAGAGGCACACCAGGCCTCACAGTCCCAGGAGAGACCTGAGAGTTGAACAGGACAGACAGAGGCACACCAGGCCTCACAGTGACAGGAGAGACCTGACAGTTGGACAGGACAGAGGCAAACCAGGCCTCACAGTCCCAGGAGAGACCTGACAGTTGGACAGGACAGAGGCACACCAGGCCTCACAGTCCCAGGAGAGACCTGACAGTTGGACAGGACAGAGGCACACCAGTTGGACAGGACAGAGGCACACCAGGCCTCACAGTCCCCGGAGAGACCTGACAGTTGGACAGGACAGAGGCACACCAGGCCTCACAGTCCCAGGAGAGACCTGACAGTTGGACAGTAGAGACTTGACAGTTGGACAGGACAGACAGAGGCACACCAGGCCTCACAGTCCCAGGAGAGACCTGACAGTTGGACAGGACAGAGGCACACCAGGCCTCACAGTCCCAGGAGAGACCTGACAGTTGGACAGGACAGACAGAGGCACACCAGGCCTCACAATCCCAGGAGAGACCTGACAATTGGACAGGACAGAAGCACACCAGGCCTCAAAGTCCCAGGAGACACCTGACAGTTGGACAGGACAGAGGCACACCAGGCCTCACAGTCCCAGGAGAGACCTGACAGTTGGACAGGACAGACAAGAGGCACACCAGGCCTCACAGTCCCAGGAGAGACCTGACAGTTGGACAGGACAGAGGCACACCAGGCCTCACAGTCCCAGGAGAGACCTGACAGTTGGACAGGACAGACAGAGGCACACAAGGCCTCACAGTCCCAGGAGAGACCTGACAGTTGGACAGGACAGACAGAGGCACACCAGGCCTCACAGTCCCAGGAGAGACCTGACAGTTGGACAGGACAGAGGCACACCAGGCCTCACAGTCCCAGGAGAGACCTGACAGTTGGACAGGACAGACAGTGGCACACCAGGCCTCACAGTCCCAGGAGAGACCTGACAGTTGGACAGGACAGACAGAGGCACACCAGGCCTCACAGTCCCAGGAGAGACCTGACAGTTGGACAGGACAGGACAGAGGCACACCAGGCCTCACAGTCCCAGGAGAGACCTGACAGTTGGACAGGACAGACAGAGGCACACCAGGCCTCACAGTCCCAGGAGAGACCTGACAGTTGAACAGGACAGACAGAGGCACACCAGGCCTCACAGTGACAGGAGAGACCTGACAGTTGGACAGGACAGAGGCAAACCAGGCCTCACAGTCCCAGGAGAGACCTGACAGTTGGACAGGACAGAGGCACACCAGGCCTCACAGTCCCAGGAGAGACCTGACAGTTGGACAGGACAGAGGCACACCAGTTGGACAGGACAGAGGCACACCAGGCCTCACAGTCCCCGGAGAGACCTGACAGTTGGACAGGACAGAGGCACACCAGGCCTCACAGTCCCAGGAGAGACCTGGCAGTTGGACAGGACACACAGAGGCACACCAGGCCTCACAGTCCCAGGAGAGACCTGACAGTTGGACAGGACAGAGGCACACCAGGCCTCACAGTCCCAGGAGAGGCCTGACAGTTGGACAGGATAGAGGCACACCAAAACTCACAGTCCCAGGAGAGACCTGACAGTTGGACAGGACAGAGGCACACCAGTTGGACAGGACAGAGGCACACCAGGCCTCACAGTCCCCGGAGAGACCTGACAGTTGGACAGGACAGAGGCACACCAGGCCTCACAGTCCCAGGAGAGACCTGACAGTTGGACAGTAGAGACTTGACAGTTGGACAGGACAGAGGCACACCAGGCCTCACAGTCCCAGGAGAGGCCTGACAGTTGGACAGGACAGAGGCACACCAGGCCTCACAGTCCCAGGAGAGACCTGACAGTTGGACAGGACAGACAGAGGCACACCAGGCCTCACAATCCCAGGAGAGACCTGACAATTGGACAGGACAGAAGCACACCAGGCCTCAAAGTCCCAGGAGACACCTGACAGTTGGACAGGACAGAGGCACACCAGGCCTCACAGTCCCAGGAGAGACCTGACAGTTGGACAGGACAGACAAGAGGCACACCAGGCCTCACAGTCCCAGGAGAGACCTGACAGTTGGACAGGACAGAGGCACACCAGGCCTCACAGTCCCAGGAGAGACCTGACAGTTGGACAGGACAGACAGAGGCACACAAGGCCTCACAGTCCCAGGAGAGACCTGACAGTTGGACAGGACAGACAGAGGCACACCAGGCCTCACAGTCCCAGGAGAGACCTGACAGTTGGACAGGACAGAGGCACACCAGGCCTCACAGTCCCAGGAGAGACCTGACAGTTGGACAGGACAGACAGTGGCACACCAGGCCTCACAGTCCCAGGAGAGACCTGACAGTTGGACAGGACAGAGGCACACCAGGCCTCACAGTCCCAGGAGAGACCTGACAGTTGAACAGGACAGACAGAGGCACACCAGATCTCACAGTCCCAGGAGAGACCTGACAGTTGGACAGGAGAGACCTGACAGTTGGACAGGACAGACAGAGGCACACCAGGCTTCACAGTCCCAGGAGAGACCTGACAGTTGGACAGGACAGAGGCACACCAGGCCTCACAGTCCAAGGAGAGACCTGACTACTGGACAGGACAGACGAGAGGCACACCAGCCTCACAGTCCCAGGAGAGACCTGACAGTTGGACAGGACAGAGGCACACCAGGCCTCGCAGTCCCAGGAGAGACCTGACAGTTGGACAGGACAGACAGAGGCACACCAGGCCTCACAGTCCCAGGAGAGACCTGACAGTTGGACAGGACAGACAGAGGCACACCAGGCCTCACAGTCCCAGGAGAGACCTGAGAGTTGAACAGGACAGACAGAGGCACACCAGGCCTCACAGTGACAGGAGAGACCTGACAGTTGGACAGGACAGAGGCAAACCAGGCCTCACAGTCCCAGGAGAGACCTGACAGTTGGACAGGACAGAGGCACACCAGGCCTCACAGTCCCAGGAGAGACCTGACAGTTGGACAGGACAGAGGCACACCAGTTGGACAGGACAGAGGCACACCAGGCCTCACAGTCCCCGGAGAGACCTGACAGTTGGACAGGACAGAGGCACACCAGGCCTCACAGTCCCAGGAGAGACCTGACAGTTGGACAGTAGAGACTTGACAGTTGGACAGGACAGACAGAGGCACACCAGGCCTCACAGTCCCAGGAGAGACCTGACAGTTGGACAGGACAGAGGCACACCAGGCCTCACAGTCCCAGGAGAGACCTGACAGTTGGACAGGACAGACAGAGGCACACCAGGCCTCACAATCCCAGGAGAGACCTGACAATTGGACAGGACAGAAGCACACCAGGCCTCAAAGTCCCAGGAGACACCTGACAGTTGGACAGGACAGAGGCACACCAGGCCTCACAGTCCCAGGAGAGACCTGACAGTTGGACAGGACAGACAAGAGGCACACCAGGCCTCACAGTCCCAGGAGAGACCTGACAGTTGGACAGGACAGAGGCACACCAGGCCTCACAGTCCCAGGAGAGACCTGACAGTTGGACAGGACAGACAGAGGCACACAAGGCCTCACAGTCCCAGGAGAGACCTGACAGTTGGACAGGACAGACAGAGGCACACCAGGCCTCACAGTCCCAGGAGAGACCTGACAGTTGGACAGGACAGAGGCACACCAGGCCTCACAGTCCCAGGAGAGACCTGACAGTTGGACAGGACAGACAGTGGCACACCAGGCCTCACAGTCCCAGGAGAGACCTGACAGTTGGACAGGACAGACAGAGGCACACCAGGCCTCACAG
>NW_023494339.1:0-2500 GCF_013265735.2 Oncorhynchus mykiss
CCCCCCCCCCCCCCCCCCCCCAGGGTTAACCAGACTCTTTCAGATGCTACTGTTGCTATCCCCCCCCCCCCCACCAGGGTTAACCAGACTCTTTCAGATGCTACTGTTGCTATCCCCCCCCCCCCCACCCAGGGTTAACCAGACTCTTTCAGATGCTACTGTTGCTATCCCCCCCCCCCCCCCCCAGGGTTAACCAGACTCTTTCAGATGCTACTGTTGCTATTCCCCCCCCCCCCCCCCAGGGTTAACCAGACTCTTTCAGATGCTACTGTTGCTATCCCCCCCCCCCCCCAGGGTTAACCAGACTCTTTCAGATGCTACTGTTGCTATTCCCCCCCCCCCCCAGGGTTAACCAGACTCTTTCAGATGCTACTGTTGCTATCCCCCCCCACCCCCCCATGGTTAACCAGGACTCTTTCAGATGCTACTGTTGCTATTCCCCCCCCCCCCCCCCCAGGGTTAACCAGGTTCATTCCAGAGCTTCAATCTTCCTTTACAATGGATGGAGGATGTAGATGTATAGTGTACTACTGAGACCAGAGACCGATAGGCCCGGTCAAAAGTAGTGTACTATTAAAGGGAATAGTGGTGTCATTTGGACCACATCTATGTTGTGTGACAGTGTGGTGACTCACCAGGCAGGTCTTGACATTGTTACCAGGGCTGTGCGTTTGAAGCTGAGCGCGTCGGAGAACACGGAGAGAAGTCCGCGTCTCCCAGCTCACTGAAGTAGTCTTACAGGTGTCCCGAGGAACCTTACTGTAGCTGTGGACATCCAATACAATATAACACCTTTATATTCATACAATATAAATAAACAAATATTCATCAGTAACTTCATTAACCTGTTTCATTCATCACTAACGGGACGGCAGGGTAGCCTAGTGGTTAGAGCGTTGGACTAGTAACCGGAAGGTCAGCAAGTTCAAATCCCTGAGCTGACAAGGTACATATCTGTCGTTCTGCCCCTGAACAGCCAGTTAACCCACTGTTCCTAGGCCGTCATTGAAAATAAGAATTTGTTCTTAACTGACTTGCCTAGTTAAATAAAGGTAAACAATTTAAAAAATAAACCAGTTTCATTCATCCTGTAACTTAATAAACCTGTTTCATTCATCAGTAACTTAATAAACCAGTTCATCAGTAACTTAATAAACCAGTTTCATTCATCAGTAACTTAATAAACCAGTTTCATTCATCAGTAACTTAATAAACCAGTTCATCAGTAACTTAATAAACCAGTTTCATTCATCAGTAACTTAATAAACCAGTTCATCAGTAACTTAATAAACCAGTTTCATTCATCAGTAACTTAATAAACCAGTTTCATTCATCAGTATCTTAATAAACCAGTTTCATTCATCAGTATCTTAATAAACCAGTTTCATTCATCAGTAACTTAATAAACCAGTTTCATTCATCAGTAACTTAATAAACCAGTTCATCAGTAACTTAATAAATCAGTTTCATTCATCAGTAACTTAATAAACCAGTTTCATTCATCAGTATCTTAATAAACCAGTTTCATTCATCAGTATCTTAATAAACCAGTTTCATTCATCAGTAACTTAATAAACCAGTTTCATTCATCAGTATCTTAAAAAACAGTTCATCAGTAACTTAATAAACCAGTTTCATTCATCAGTATCTTAATAAACCAGTTTCATTCATCAGTAACTTAAAAAACCAGTTCATCAGTAACTTAATAAACCAGTTTCATTCATCAGTATCTTAATAAACCAGTTTCATTCATCAGTAACTTAATAAACCAGTTTCATTCATCAGTAACTTAATAAACCAGTTTCATTCATCCTGTAACTTAATAAACCAGTTTCATTCATCAGTAACTTAATAAACCAGTTTCATTCATCAGTAACTTAATAAACCAGTTCATCAGTAACTTAATAAACCAGTTTCATTCATCAGTAACTTAATAAACCAGTTTCATTCATCAGTATCTTAATAAACCAGTTTTATTTATCAGTAATTTATTAACCAGTTGAATTCATCAGTAAACAGAGAGAGAGATGACCTGTCCAATAGTATTTGCTTTGTTTCATTCAGTTTCAAAGATTAGTTGATGGTTGGTTTATTAGTTGATTTATTGAATGGTTGATGGTTGATTGATTAGTTGATTTATTGATTGGTTGGTTAATTGATTTATTGGTTGTTGGTTGATTGGTTGATTGATTGATTGGTTGATTGGTTGATTGAATGTGTGACATGCGGTACTCACTCGTAGTAAAGCAGCATGTCAGGAGGGTACAGGTTGTAGCTGGTGACATTTGACTCTTCCTTGATGTAGTTGTACATGCAGGTCAACTGTGGGTCACACAAACATATAATAATACTATGATTATTTATCAAATGAATAATCCCTTTGCATGCTGACTTCTCAAACAACTGTTGAATAATCCCTTTGCATGCTGACTTCTCAAACAACTGTTGAATAATCCCTTTGCATGCTGACTTCTCAAACAACTGTTGGAATCCAACAATT
>NW_023494339.1:5000-38572 GCF_013265735.2 Oncorhynchus mykiss
TGCTCTGAGAGAAGCCCTGCAGCAGGGACCTGGGGATCTCAGTAGACATGCTGTCTGGGACGTTCTGGAGAATACTGTCTGGGTTAGGGTTCACTGTGATCAACTGTATGGGGAGAATAGACACCACATTAATCAATCAGTCAACTGTATGGGGAGAATAGACACCACATGAATCAATCAGTCAACTGGATGGGGAGAATAGACACCATATTAATCAATCAGTCAACCCTATGGGGAGAATAGACACCATATCAATCAATCAGTCAACCCTATGGGGAGAATAGACACCATATTAATCAATCAGTCAACTGTATGGGGAGAATAGACACCACATTAATCAATCAGTCAACTGTATGGGGAGAATAGACACCACATTAATCAATCAGTCAACTGGATGGGGAGAATAGACACCACATTAATCAATCAGTCAACCCTATGGGGAGAATAGACACCACATTAATCAATCAGTTTGTTGGTCAGTTAAACATCCATCCTTTTATCCATCTATATTACAAGCATTCAGCTAAGAAATGTTTATCACTGCTATAGAATTAACTGGAAATACTCAACAGTTCTCATAGTAGGAACCAAAAGGTTAAGTGAGGAAGACTTTAACTGCGACACGGTACCTGAGTGACGAAAGTCTGGATTAAGATCGTCGGGGCGGTCTGCATGTATGTTATGAATGTGGGATCCTGGGACGCGTAGAGGAGTTCCGTGCCGCTGATGCTGCCTAAGGTTGCCGAGGGAACACCGGTCACCAGGGAACCCAGCGCTGTCAAGGTGGATGCGCTGTTGATCTGACAGGAAGTAGAGATGAAAACGACAACACGGACGAGTGTATGAAACAAACGAAGGAAGGATCTGATAACCTGATAAAAAGGAGGAAAATTGTGAACGACGACAGAATAATGATTAAAGTACAGATTCTATGATATTATCAAAATACTGCACAACCTGCTGTGGCGGTACCAGCAACAACAACCAGTACTAGGTGATTAACTAACTACCACAACAACAACCAGTACTAGGTGATTAACTAACTACCACAACAACAACCAGTACTAGGTGATTAACTAACTACCAGCAACAACAACCAGTACTAGGTGATTAACTAACTACCAGAACAACAACCAGTACTAGGTGATTAACTAACTACCAGAACAACAACCAGTACTAGGTGATTAACTAACTACCACAACAACAACCAGTACTAGGTGATTAACTAACTACCAGAACAACAACCAGTACTAGGTGATTAACTAACTACCAGCAACAACAACCAGTACTAGGTGATTAACTAACTACCAGAAACAACAACCAGTACTAGGTGATTAACTAACTACCAGAACAACAACCAGTACTAGGTGATTAACTACCACAACAACAACCAGTACTAGGTGATTAACTAACTACCAGCAACAACAACCAGTACTAGGTGATTAACTAACTACCAGAAACAACAACCAGTACTAGGTGATTAACTAACTACCAGCAACAACAACCAGTACTAGGTGATTAACTAACTACCAGAACAACAACCAGTACTAGGTGATTAACTAACTACCACAACAACAACCAGTACTAGGTGATTAACTAACTACCACAACAACAACCAGTACTAGGTGATTAACTAACTACCAGCAACAACAACCAGTACTAGGTGATTAACTAACTACCAGAACAACAACCAGTACTAGGTGATTAACTAACTACCAGAACAACAACCAGTACTAGGTGATTAACTAACTACCACAACAACAACCAGTACTAGGTGATTAACTAACTACCAGAACAACAACCAGTACTAGGTGATTAACTAACTACCAGCAACAACAACCAGTACTAGGTGATTAACTAACTACCAGAAACAACAACCAGTACTAGGTGATTAACTAACTACCAGAACAACAACCAGTACTAGGTGATTAACTACCACAACAACAACCAGTACTAGGTGATTAACTAACTACCAGCAACAACAACCAGTACTAGGTGATTAACTAACTACCAGAAACAACAACCAGTACTAGGTGATTAACTAACTACCAGAACAACAACCAGTACTAGGCGATTAACTAACTACCAGCAACAACAACCAGTACTAGGTGATTAACTAACTACCAGCAACAACAACCAGTACTAGGTGATTAACTAACTACCAGCAACAACAACCAGTACTAGGTGATTAACTAACTACCACAACAACAACCAGTACTAGGTGATTAACTAACTACCAGCAACAACAACCAGTACTAGGTGATTAACTAACTACCACAACAACAACCAGTACTAGGTGATTAACTAACTACCAGCAACAACAACCAGTACTAGGTGATTAACTAACTACCACAACAACAACCAGTACTAGGTGATTAACTAACTACCAGCAACAACAACCAGTACTAGGTGATTAACTAACTACCACAACAACAACCAGTACTAGGTGATTAACTAACTACCAGAAACAACAACCAGTACTAGGTGATTAACTAACTACCACAACAACAACCAGTACTAGGTGATTAACTAACTACCACAACAACAACCAGTACTAGGTGATTAATTACCACTTGCTAGTTCACCTACGGGTCTCCTGACTCTGACGTCTGAGAGGCAGTATGAGTGAAAACCAGAAACCGACAGGAAAGTGAGAAAGAGAAGATTGAAAGACAAATGGGTGAAGAACGTGTTTATCTGAGAGCCTGTGTCTTTATCTTTTAATCTTTGTGACTTTTTAAAATGTGTTTTGGGGGAAAAAACAACAACCACCACCAACTAGGTTACCTTCACGGCTCCTGACAGCATCAGTGATTGGATGATGGCCATGGCCTGGCCCTGGTTCCAGCCAATCACAGTGCTCAGAATGCTGAAGGAAGCCCACAGAACGCTGGCGGGTGCCATGGTGATCTGACCCTCAGACAGACCTGTACTCTCTCTGCCGAGGGCAGCGATGGTGTTGCTGTTTAAGTTGTCTCCCATGTTAGCTGCTAGAGCTGCAGACACCTGCAGAGAACACACAGCGAGGGTTAATGTACAGTTTGTGTGTCTGTGTGTCTGTCTGTGTGTGTGTGTGTCTGTTTGTCTGTGTGTCCGTTTGTATGTGTATGTCTATGTGTGTGTGTGTGTGTGTGTGTGTGTCTGTGTCTGTGTGTGTGTGTGTGTGTGTGTGTGTGTGTGTGTCTGTCTGTACGTTTGTGTGTATGTCTATGTCTGTGTGTCTGTCTGTCTGTCTGTCTGTGTGTCTGTGTGTCTGTGTCTGTGTCTGTGTCTGTGTCTGTGTCTGTGTCTGTGTGTGTTACCTGTGGGTCCAGGTCTCTACACAGTGTAGTCAGGTTGTGTAGAAGGATCATGCTCTGCTCAGCATCCAGCTGTCTGAAGGCTGGCCCTGGGGCCACACATCGAAACAACAGAGGAAGACTGGAGAGAGAGGGGGGGGGGGGGGGGGAGAGAAAGAGAAGAGGTAATATTATGTAGGATTGAGAGAGAGAGAGAGAGAGAGAGACAGGAGAGAGAGAGAGCAATACCACAGTGTGCCATCACAGCAGCAAGATTTGTGACCTGTTGCCACAAGAAAAGGTTTTACCTCACTTGCTTTGGCAATGTTAACATATGTTTCCCATGCCAATAAAGCGCCTTGAATTGAATTGAGAGAGAGAGAGAGACGAGAAGACAGACTCACAGACAGATAGACAGAGACAGGCCCACGCAGACAGACAGACAGGAGAGAAACAGCGAGAGAGGCACAGAGAGACAGAGAGAGGCAGAAAGAGAGAGAGAGACTCACATAGAGACAGGAGAGAGAGAGACGAGAGCGAGAGAGACAGACAGACAGACAGACAGACAGACAGACAGACAGACAGACAGACAGACTCACATACAGACAGGAGCGAGACAGACAGACAGACAGACAGACAGACAGACAGACAGACAGACAGACAGACAGACAGACAGACAGACAGAGACAGACAGACAGACAGGAGAGATAGAGAGACAGACAGACAGACAGACAGACAGACAGACAGACAGACAGACTCACAACAGAGGGTTGAAGTTGCTGTCCTGTAGGTAGACCAGTGATGTGTAGTAGTCAGTGAGGTTCTGGGGCAGGCTAGTGGAGTTCAGTAGACCTATGTTCACCAGGTTCACTGTGAACACCTGCAACACCTGGGAGGAGGAAGAGGAGGAGGGGGAGGAGGAAGAGGAGGAGGAAGAGGAGGAGAGAAGAAGAGGAGAAGGAGGAGAAGGGGGAGGAGGAAGAGGAGGAGGAAGAGGAGGTGGAAGAGGAATAAGAGGAGGAGGAAGTGGAAGAGGAGGAGGGGAGGAGGAAGAGGAGGAGGTGGAGGAAGGGGAGGAAGAGGAGGATGAGGAGGAGGATGAGGAGGAGGATGAGGAGGAGGAAGTGGAAGAGGAGGAGGGGGAGAAGGGGGAGGAGGGGGAGGAGGTGGAAGAGGAATAAGAGGAGGAAGTGGAAGAGGAGGAGGAGGAGGAGGAAGAAGAGGAGGAGGTGGAGGAAGAGGAGGAGGGACACACACAGGGATTAATACCATGCCATGCATTCCAGGTGTGTGCCAATTTGAATTGAAAGCAGTCAATTCAGGAAGTAAACTCAATTAGCAATTTGATATTTGGAAATTCATCCTTTTTCAATGATGCTCAAGTAGAAGCTGTGTGTGTGTGTGTGTGTGTGTGTGTGTGTGTGTGTGTGTGTGTGTGTGTGTGTGTGTGTGTGTGTGTGTGTGTGTGTGTCTATATACCACAGTACAGTACCTGCGCTGATCCGAAGGTGTTGAGGTCTTCCAAGGTGAGATAAGTGATGAAGAGTCCGATGTTCTCAGCAAACCAGGCCGTTGAGTTGAGCTCTGGATCACTGGCGTTGTAACACTTAGGAGCCGACGCTGCAGACAGCAGGACAAAGCATGTTGCCACCACAGACATTTGGTAAAGCAGTGTTATAACAGTGTTATAGCAGTGTTATGGCAGTGTTATAACAGTGTTATAGCAGTGTTATGGCAGTGTTATAACAGTGTTATAGCAGTGTTATGGCAGTGTTATAACAGTGTTATAGCAGTGTTACTGCAGTGTTATGACAGTGATATGGCAGTGTTATGGCAGTGATATGGCAGTGTTACTGCAGTGTTGTGGCAGTGTTACTGCAGTGTTATGACAGTGTTATAACAGTGTTATAGCAGTGTTACTGCAGTGTTATGACAGTGTTATAACAGTGTTACTGCAGTGTTATAGCAGTGTTATAACAGTGTTATAGCAGTGCTACTGCAGTGTTATGACAGTGTATAACAGTGTTATGGCAGTGATATGGCAGTGATATGGCAGTGATATGGCAGTGTTTCTGCAGTGTTGTGGCAGTGTTTCTGCATTGTTATGGCAGTGATATGGCAGTGATATGGCAGTGTTATGGCAGTGATATGGCAGTGATATGGCAGTGTTACTGCAGTGTTATAACAGTGTTACTGCAGTGTTATTGCAGTGATATGGCAGTGTTATGGCAGTGATGTGGCAGTGATATGGCAGTGTTATGGCAGTGATATGGCAGTGATATGGCAGTGATATGGCAGTGTTACTGCAGTGTTATAACAGTGTTATTGCAGTGTTATGGCAGTGATATGGCAGTGATATGGCAGTGTTACTGCAGTGATATGGCAGTGATATGGCAGTGTTACTGCAGTGTTATAACAGTGTTATTGCAGTGTTATGGCAGTGATATGGCAGTGATATGGCAGTGATATGGCAGTGATATGGCAGTGTTACTGCAGTGAGTGTTATAACAGTGTTATTGCAGTGATATGGCAGTGTTACTGCAGTGTTATAACAGTGTTACTGCAGTGTTATTGCAGTGTTATTGCAGTGATATGGCAGTGTTATGGCAGTGATATGGCAGTGATATGGCAGTGTTATGACAGGTGGTTGACCAGCTGTATCATTCTCTCAGTATTACCAATATAAAGTTCCCCAAACAATGACATCATAGTGAGAATTAAAACTGCTACGTTATCACCACGTACATCACCGGGACCAAGCTTCCTGCCATCCAGGACCTCTACACCGGGCAGTGTCAGAGGAAGGCCTTAACAATGGTCAAAGACTCCAGCCACCCTAGTCATAGACTGCTCTCTCTGCTACCGCACGGCAAGTGGTACCGGAGCGCCAAGTCTAGGTCCAAGAGGCTCCTAAACAGCTTCCACCCCCAAGATATAAGACTCCTGAACAGCTAATCAAATGGCTACCCAGACTATTTGCATTGCCCCCCCCCCCACTCCCTCTTTTATACTGCTGCTACTCTCTGTTATCATCTATGCATAGTCACTTTAATAACTCTACCTACATGTACATATTACCTCAATTACCTCGACACGGTGCCCCCGCACATTGACTCTGTACCGGTACCTCCCTGTATATGGTCTCCACATTGACTCTGTACCGGTACCTCCCTGTATATAGTCTCCACATTGACTCTGTACCGGTACCTCCCTGTATATAGTCTCCACATTGACTCTGTACCGGTACCTCCCTGTATATAGTCTCCACATTGACTCTGTACCGGTACCTCCCTATATATAGTCTCCACATTGACTCTGTACCGGTACCTCCCTGTATATAGTCTCCACATTGACTCTGTACCGGTACTCCCTGTATATAGTCTCCACATTGACTCTGTACCGGTACCTCCCTGTATATAGTCTCCACATTGACTCTGTACCGGTACCTCCCTGTATATAGTCTCCACATTGACTCTGTACCGGTACCTCCCTGTATATAGTCTCCACATTGACTCTGTACCGGTACCTCCCTGTATATAGTCTCCACATTGACTCTGTACCGGTACCTCCCTGTATATAGTCTCCACATTGACTCTGTACCGTACCTCCCTGTATATAGTCTCCACATTGACTCTGTACCGGTACCTCCCTGTATATAGTCTCCACATTGACTCTGTACCGGTACCTCCCTGTATATAGTCTCCACATTGACTCTGTACCGGTACCTCCCTGTATATAGTCTCCACATTGACTCTGTACCGGTACCTCCCTGTATATAGTCTCCACATTGACTCTGTACCGGTACCTCCCTGTATATAGTCTCCACATTGACTCTGTACCGGTACCTCCCTGTATATAGTCTCCACATTGACTCTGTACCGGTACCCCTGTATATAGTCTCCACATTGACTCTGTACCGGTACCTCCCTGTATATAGTCTCCACATTGACTCTGTACCGGTACCTCCCTATATAGTCTCCACATTGACTCTGTACCTCCCTGTATATAGTCTCCACATTGACTCTGTACCGGTACCTCCCTGTATATAGTCTCCACATTGACTCTGTACCGGTACCCCCTGTATATAGTCTCCACATTGACTCTGTACGGTACCTCCCTGTATATAGTCTCCACATTGACTCTGTACAGTACCCCCTGTATATAGTCTCCACATGACTCTGTACCGGTACTAGTACTCTCCTGTATATAGTATACATTGACTCTGTACCGGTACCTCCCTGTATATAGTCTCCACATTGACTCTGTACCGGTACCTCCCTGTATATAGTCTCCACATTGACTCTGTACCGGTACCTCCCTGTATATAGTCTCCACATTGACTCTGTACCGGTACCTCCCTGTATATAGTCTCCACATTGACTCTGTACCGGTACCTCCCTGTATATAGTCTCCACATTGACTCTGTACCGTACCTCCCTGTATATAGTCTCCACATTGACTCTGTACCGGTACCTCCCTGTATATAGTCTCCACATTGACTCTGTACCGGTACTCCCTGTATATAGCCTCCACATTGACTCTGTACCGGTACCTCCCTGTATATAGCCTCCACATTGACTCTGTACCGGTACCTCCCTGTATATAGCCTCCACATTGACTCTGTACCAGTACCTCCCTGTATATAGCCTCCACATTGACTCTGTACCAGTACCTCCCTGTATATAGCCTCCACATTGACTCTGTACCGGTACCTCCCTGTATATAGCCTCCACATTGACTCTGTACCAGTACCTCCCTGTATATAGCCTCCACATTGACTCTGTACCAGTACCTCCCTGTATATAGCCTCCACATTGACTCTGTACCGGTACACCCTGTATATAGCCTCCACATTGACTCTGTACCGGTACCTCCCTGTATATAGCTCCACATTGACTCTGTACCGGTACCTCCCTGTATATAGTCTCCACATTGACTCTGTACCGGTACCTCCCTGTATATAGTCTCCACATTGACTCTGTACCAGTACCCCCTGTATATAGTCTCCACATTGACTCTGTACCGGTACCTCCCTGTATATAGTCTCCACATTGACTCTGTACCGGTACCCCTGTATATAGTCTCCACATCTGTACCTGTACCGGTACCTCCCTGTATATAGTCTCCACATTGACTCTGTACAGTACCTCCCTGTATATAGTCTCCACATTGACTCTGTACCGGTACCTCCCTGTATATAGTCTCCACATTGACTCTGTACCGGTACCTCCCTGTATATAGTCTCCACATTGACTCTGTACCGGTACCTCCCTGTATATAGTCTCCACATTGACTCTGTACCGGTACCTCCCTGTATATAGTCTCCACATTGACTCTGTACCGGTACCTCCCTGTATATAGTCTCCACATTGACTCTGTACCGGTACCTCCCTGTATATAGTCTCCACATTGACTCTGTACCGGTACCTCCCTGTATATAGTCTCCACATTGACTCTGTACCGGTACACCCTGTATATAGCCTCCACATTGACTCTGTACCGGTACCTCCCTGTATATAGCCTCCACATTGACTCTGTACCGGTACCTCCCTGTATATAGCCTCCACATTGACTCTGTACCAGTACCTCCCTGTATATAGCCTCCACATTGACTCTGTACAGTACCTCCCTGTATATAGCCTCCACATTGACTCTGTACCGGTACCTCCCTGTATATAGCCTCCACATTGACTCTGTACCAGTACCTCCCTGTATATAGCCTCCACATTGACTCTGTACCAGTACCTCCCTGTATATAGCCTCCACATTGACTCTGTACCGGTACACCCTGTATATAGCCTCCACATTGACTCTGTACCGGTACCTCCCTGTATATAGCCTCCACATTGACTCTGTACCGGTACCTCCCTGTATATAGCCTCCACATTGACTCTGTACCAGTACCTCCCTGTATATAGCCTCCACATTGACTCTGTACCAGTACCTCCCTGTATATAGCCTCCACATTGACTCTGTACCGGTACCTCCCTGTATATAGCCTCCACATTGACTCTGTACCAGTACCTCCCTGTATATAGCCTCCACATTGACTCTGTACCAGTACCTCCCTGTATATAGCCTCCACATTGACTCTGTACCAGTACCTCCCTGTATATAGCCTCCACATTGACTCTGTACCAGTACCTCCCTGTATATAGCCTCCACATTGACTCTGTACCAGTACCTCCCTGTATATAGTCTCCACATTGACTCTGTACCGTAACACCCTGTATATAGTCTCCACATTGACTCTGTACCGGTACCTCCCTGTATATAGTCTCCACATTGACTCTGTACGGTACCTCCCTGTATATAGTCTCCACATTGACTCTGTACCAGTACCTCCCTGTATATAGCCTCCACATTGACTCTGTACCGGTACCTCCCTGTATATAGTCTCCACATTGACTCTGTACCGGTACCTCCCTGTATATAGTCTCCACATTGACTCTGTACCGGTACCTCCCTGTATATAGTCTCCACATTGACTCTGTACCGGTACCTCCCTGTATATAGTCTCCACATTGACTCTGTACGGTACCTCCCTGTATATAGTCTCCACATTGACTCTGTACCAGTACCTCCCTGTATATAGTCTCCACATTGACTCTGTACCGGTACCTCCCTGTATATAGTCTCCACATTGACTCTGTACCAGTACCTCCCTGTATATAGTCTCCACATTGACTCTGTACCGGTACCTCCCTGTATATAGTCTCCACATTGACTCTGTACCGGTACCTCCCTGTATATAGTCTCCACATTGACTCTGTACCAGTACCTCCCTGTATATAGCCTCCACATTGACTCTGTACCGGTACCTCCCTGTATATAGTCTCCACATTGACTCTGTACCGGTACCTCCCTGTATATAGTCTCCACATTGACTCTGTACCGTACCTCCCTGTATATAGTCTCCACATTGACTCTGTACCGGTACCTCCCTGTATATAGTCTCCACATTGACTCTGTACCGGTACCTCCCTGTATATAGTCTCCACATTGACTCTGTACCAGTACCTCCCTGTATATAGTCTCCACATTGACTCTGTACCGGTACCTCCCTGTATATAGTCTCCACATTGACTCTGTACCAGTACCTCCCTGTATATAGTCTCCACATTGACTCTGTACCAGTACCTCCCTGTATATAGTCTCCACATTGACTCTGTACCGTAACACCCTGTATATAGTCTCCACATTGACTCTGTACCAGTACCTCCCTGTATATAGTCTCCACATTGACTCTGTACCGGTACCTCCCTGTATATAGTCTCCACATTGACTCTGTACCGGTACCTCCCTGTATATAGTCTCCACATTGACTCTGTACCGGTACCTCCCTGTATATAGTCTCCACATTGACTCTGTACCGGTACCTCCCTGTATATAGTCTCCACATTGACTCTGTACCAGTACCTCCCTGTATATAGTCTCCACATTGACTCTGTACCAGTACCTCCCTGTATATAGTCTCCACATTGACTCTGTACCGTAACACCCTGTATATAGTCTCCACATTGACTCTGTACCAGTACCTCCCTGTATATAGTCTCCACATTGACTCTGTACCGGTACCTCCCTGTATATAGTCTCCACATTGACTCTGTACCAGTACCTCCCTGTATATAGTCTCCACATTGACTCTGTACCAGTACCTCCTGTATATAGTCTCCACATTGACTCTGTACCGGTACCTCCCTGTATATAGTCTCCACATTGACTCTGTACCGGTACCTCCCTGTATATAGTCTCCACATTGACTCTGTACCGGTACCTCCCTGTATATAGTCTCCACATTGACTCTGTACCGGTACCTCCCTGTATATAGTCTCCACATTGACTCTGTACCAGTACCTCCCTGTATATAGCCTCCACATTGACTCTGTACCGGTACCTCCCTGTATATAGTCTCCACATTGACTCTGTACCGGTACCTCCCTGTATATAGTCTCCACATTGACTCTGTACCGGTACCTCCCTGTATATAGTCTCCACATTGACTCTGTACGGTACCTCCCTGTATATAGTCTCCACATTGACTCTGTACCGGTACCTCCCTGTATATAGTCTCCACATTGACTCTGTACCGGTACCTCCCTGTATATAGTCTCCACATTGACTCTGTACCGGTACCTCCCTGTATATAGTCTCCACATTGACTCTGTACCAGTACCCCCTGTATATAGTCTCCACATTGACTCTGTACCAGTACCTCCTGTATATAGTCTCCACATTGACTCTGTACCAGTACCCCCTGTATATAGCCTCCACATTGACTCTGTACCGGTACCCCCTGTATATAGCCTCCACATTGACTCTGTACCGGTACCTCCCTGTATATAGCCTCCACATTGACTCTGTACCGGTACCCCTGTATATAGCCTCCACATTGACTCTGTACCGGTACTCCCTGTATATAGCCTCCACATTGACTCTGTACCGGTACCTCCTGTATATAGCCTCCACATTGACTCTGTACCGGTACCTCCCTGTATATAGCCTCCACATTGACTCTGTACCGGTACCTCCCTGTATATAGTCTCCACATTGACTCTGTACGGTACCCGCTGTATATAGTCTCCACATTGACTCTGTACCGGTACCTCCCTGTATATAGTCTCCACATTGACTCTGTACCGGTACCCCTGTATATAGTCTCCACATTGACTCTGTACCGGTGACTCTGACTGTACCGGTACCTCCCTGTATATAGTCTCCACATTGACTCTGTACCGGTACCTCCCTGTATATAGTCTCCACATTGACTCTGTACCGGTACCCCCTGTATATAGTCTCCACATTGACTCTGTACCGGTACCTCCCTGTATATAGTCTCCACATTGACTCTGTACCGGTACCTCCCTGTATATAGTCTCCACATTGACTCTGTACCGTACCTCCCTGTATATAGTCTCCACATTGACTCTGTACCGGTACCCCCTGTATATAGCCTCCACATTGACTCTGTCCGGTACCCCCTGTATATAGTCTCCACATTGACTCTGTACCGGTACCTCCCTGTATATAGTCTCCACATTGACTCTGTACCGGTACCTCCCTGTATATAGTCTCCACATTGACTCTGTACCGGTACCCCCTGTATAGTCTCCACATTGACTCTGTACGGTACCCCCTGTATATACTCCACATTGACTCTGTCCCGGTACCTCCCTGTATATAGTCTCCACATTGACTCTGTACCGGTACCTCCCTGTATATAGTCTCCACATTGACTCTGTACCGGTACCCCCTGTATATAGTCTCCACATTGACTCTGTACCGGTACCTCCCTGTATATAGTCTCCACATTGACTCTGTATGGGTACCTCCCTGTATATAGTCTCCACATTGACTCTGTCCGGTACCCCCTGTATATAGTCTCCACATTGACTCTGTACCGGTACCTCCCTGTATATAGTCTCCACATTGACTCTGTATCGGTACCCCTGTATATAGTCTCCACATTGACTCTGTCCGGTACCCCCTGTATATAGTCTCCACATTGACTCTGTACCGGTACCTCCCTGTATATAGTCTCCACATTGACTCTGTACCGGTACCTCCCTGTATATAGTCTCCACATTGACTCTGTACCGGTACCTCCCTGTATATAGTCTCCACATTGACTCTGTACCGGTACCTCCCTGTATATAGTCTCCACATTGACTCTGTACGGTACCCCTGTATATAGTCTCCACATTGACTCTGTACAGGTACCTCCCTGTATATAGTCTCCACATTGACTCTGTACCAGTACCTCCTGTATATAGCCTCCACATTGACTCTGTACCGGTACCTCCCTGTATATAGCCTCCACATTGACTCTGTACGGTACCTCCTGTATATAGTCTCCACATTGACTCTGTACCGGTAATACCTGTATATAGTCTCCACATTGACTCTGTACCGGTACCTCCCTGTATATAGTCTCCACATTGACTCTGTACCGGTACCTCCCTGTATATAGTCTCCACATTGACTCTGTACCGGTACCTCCCTGTATATAGTCTCCACATTGACTCTGTACCGGTACCTCCCTGTATATAGTCTCCACATTGACTCTGTACCGGTACCTCCCTGTATATAGTCTCCACATTGACTCTGTACCGGTACCTCCCTGTATATAGCCTCCACATTGACTCTGTACCGGTACCTCCCTGTATATAGTCTCCACATTGACTCTGTACCGGTACCTCCCTGTATATAGCCTCCACATTGACTCTGTACCGGTACCCCCTGTATATAGTCTCCACATTGACTCTGTACCGGTACCCCTGTATATAGCTCCACATTGACTCTGTACCGGTACCTCCCTGTATATAGTCTCCCACATTGACTCTGTACCGGTACCTCCCTGTATATAGTCTCCACATTGACTCTGTATCGGTACCCCTGTATATAGTCTCCACATTGACTCTGTCCCGGTACCCCCTGTATATAGTCTCCACATTGACTCTGTACCGGTACCTCCCTGTATATAGTCTCCACATTGACTCTGTACCGGTACCTCCCTGTATATAGTCTCACATTGACTCTGTACCGGTACCTCCCTGTATATAGTCTCCACATTGACTCTGTACCGGTACCTCCTGTATATAGTCTCCACATTGACTCTGTACCGGTACCCCCTGTATATAGTCTCCACATTGACTCTGTACAGGTACCTCCCTGTATATAGTCTCCACATTGACTCTGTACCAGTACCTCCCTGTATATAGCCTCCACATTGACTCTGTACCGGTACCTCCCTGTATATAGCCTCCACATTGACTCTGTACCGGTACCTCCTGTATATAGTCTCCACATTGACTCTGTACCGGTAATACCTGTATATAGTCTCCACATTGACTCTGTACCGGTACCTCCCTGTATATAGTCTCCACATTGACTCTGTACCGGTACCTCCCTGTATATAGTCTCCACATTGACTCTGTACCGGTACCTCCCTGTATATAGTCTCCACATTGACTCTGTACGGTACCTCCCTGTATATAGTCTCCACATTGACTCTGTACCGGTACCTCCCTGTATATAGTCTCCACATTGACTCTGTACCGGTACCTCCCTGTATATAGCCTCCACATTGACTCTGTACCGGTACCTCCCTGTATATAGTCTCCACATTGACTCTGTACCGGTACCTCCCTGTATATAGCCTCCACATTGACTCTGTACCGGTACCCCCTGTATATAGTCTCCACATTGACTCTGTACCGGTACCTCCCTGTATATAGTCTCCACATTGACTCTGTACCGGTACCTCCCTGTATATAGTCTCCACATTGACTCTGTACCGGTACCTCCCTGTATATAGTCTCCACATTGACTCTGTACCGGTACCTCCCTGTATATAGTCTCCACATTGACTCTGTACCGGTACCTCCTGTATATAGTCTCCACATTGACTCTGTACCGGTACCTCCCTGTATATAGTCTCCACATTGACTCTGTACCGGTACCTCCCTGTATATAGCCTCCACATTGACTCTGTACCGGTACCTCCCTGTATATAGTCTCCACATTGACTCTGTACCGGTACCTCCCTGTATATAGTCTCCACATTGACTCTGTACCGGTACCTCCCTGTATATAGTCTCCACATTGACTCTGTACTGGTACCCCTGTATACAGTCTCCACATTGACTCTGTACCGGTACCTCCCTGTATATAGTCTCCACATTGACTCTGTACCGTACCTCCCTGTATATAGCCTCCACATTGACTCTGTACCGGTACCTCCCTGTATATAGTCTCCACATTGACTCTGTACCGGTACCTCCCTGTATATAACCTCCACATTGACTCTGTACCGTACCTCCCTTTATATAGTCTCCACATTGACTCTGTACCGGTACCTCCCTGTATATAGTCTCCACATTGACTCTGTACCGGTACCTCCCTTTATATAGTCTCCACATTGACTCTGTACCGGTACCTCCCTTTATATAGTCTCCACATTGACTCTGTACGGTACTCCCTTTATATAGTCTCCACATTGACTCTGTACCGGTACCTCCCTGTATATAGTCTCCACATTGACTCTGTACTGGTACCTCCTGTATACAGTCTCCACATTGACTCTGTACCGGTACCTCCTGTATATAGTCTCACATTGACTCTGTACCGGTACCTCCCTGTATATAGCCTCCACATTGACTCTGTACCGGTACCTCCCTGTATATAGTCTCCACATTGACTCTGTACCGGTACCTCCCTGTATATAACCTCCACATTGACTCTGTACCGGTACCTCCTTTATATAGTCTCCACATTGACTCTGTACCGGTACCTCCCTGTATATAGTCTCCACATTGACTCTGTACCGGTACCTCCCTTTATATAGTCTCCACATTGACTCTGTACCGGTACCTCCCTGTATATAGTCTCCACATTGACTCTGTACGGTACCTCCCTGTATATAGCCTCCACATTGACTCTGTACCGGTACCTCCCTGTATATAGTCTCCACATTGACTCTGTACGGTACCTCCCTGTATATAGTCTCCACATTGACTCTGTACCGGTACCTCCCTGTATATAGTCTCCACATTGACTCTGTACCGGTACCTCCCTGTATATAGCCTCCACATTGACTCTGTACCGGTACCTCCCTGTATATAGTCTCCACATTGACTCTGTACGGTACCTCCCTGTATATAACCTCCACATTGACTCTGTACCGGTACCTCCTTTATATAGTCTCCACATTGACTCTGTACCGGTACCTCCCTGTATATAGTCTCCACATTGACTCTGTACGGTACCTCCCTTTATATAGTCTCCACATTGACTCTGTACCGGTACCTCCCTTATATAGTCTCCACATTGACTCTGTACCGGTACCTCCCTTTATATAGTCTCCACATTGACTCTGTACCGGTACCTCCCTGTATATAGTCTCCACATTGACTCTGTACTGGTACCTCCTGTATACAGTCTCCACATTGACTCTGTACCGGTACCTCCCTGTATATAGTCTCCACATTGACTCTGTACCGGTACCTCCCTGTATATAGCTCCACATTGACTCTGTACCGGTACCTCCCTGTATATAGTCTCCACATTGACTCTGTACCGGTACCTCCCTGTATATAACCTCCACATTGACTCTGTACCGGTACCTCCCTTTATATAGTCTCCACATTGACTCTGTACCGGTACCTCCCTGTATATAGTCTCCACATTGACTCTGTACCGGTACCTCCCTTTATATAGTCTCCACATTGACTCTGTACCGGTACCTCCCTGTATATAGTCTCCACATTGACTCTGTACCGGTACCTCCCTGTATATAGCCTCCACATTGACTCTGTACCGGTACCTCCCTGTATATAGTCTCCACATTGACTCTGTACCGGTACCTCCCTGTATATAGTCTCCACATTGACTCTGTACCGGTACCTCCCTGTATATAGTCTCCACATTGACTCTGTACCGGTACCTCCCTGTATATAGTCTCCACATTGACTCTGTACCGGTACCTCCCTGTATATAGTCTCCACATTGACTCTGTACTGGTACCTCCCTGTATATAGTCTCCACATTGACTCTGTACCGGTACCTCCCTGTATATAGTCTCCACATTGACTCTGTACCGGTACCTCCCTGTATATAGTCTCCACATTGACTCTGTACCGGTACCTCCCTGTATATAGTCTCCACATTGACTCTGTACGGTACCTCCCTGTATATAGCCTCCACATTGTTATTTTACTGCTGCTCTTTAATTACTTGTTCCTTTTATTCTTATTCACATTTTTTAAACTGTATTGTTGGTTAGGGGCTTGTAAGTAAGCATTTCACTGAAAGGTTGTATTCAGCGTGCGTTGTGACAAATACAATTTCATTCGATTTGATCATGGAACATTTAGAGCCAACATGGAGGACGGTTACATAAACTCCATAGACATATCTATGGCTCCGATGGAAACTGGCGGGTCTGTGGCACAAAATGGCTGACCTGAGGTGAGATACGTCCTGATGGTCTCCCTGTACACATCTCTCTCCACAAAGTCGGCAGCGCGCTGTAGTTATAACTCCCCAGAATTGAGACGCTAAAAAAAAACACAACAAAAACAACAACATCACATTCATTACAACAGATCAAGTCAAAACACAATATCGAACATTGAGACCAGACGGTATAAAAAGACAGAATGTGAAACTCTTCTACAAGAGTTCCACCAACACTAAGGGGTTGTTCCCGTGGTAACAAGTCTCAGTACAAAGTCATAACAGGTGAAAGCCGCGGCCCTCTGCACATCATACTAAGCCCTTGTAAGGGTTGTTCCCGTGGTAACAAGTCTCAGTAAAAAGTCCTAACAGGTGAAAGCCGCGGCCCTCTGCACATCTGCAAATCCCTGCCTGCACGGGATTGTAATTCCGGTCCCACCAGTCTTCTGTCTGACGTTCAGCTGTTTTCTGTCTACCCCTTTCAATAAAATCAGAAAACAGATACGTAGTAAATATATTTTTTGGGGGAAAAATCCCTTACAGTTTCTGGAAGGCCAGACAAGGGGCGGTCTGGACAGCGGCGGAGGTCACCAGGCTCCTGGTGAGGAAGGGCAGGTAGTTCTTCAGCCTCATGTCAAACCAGGCGTTGACCTCTGACCTCTGACTGCTGCTGAGAGCCTGGGGCCAGACACACGGCAGTGTGGGACGCCTCACTGACTCAGGGATACTCTCCTGGGGGGGGGGGGGAAGACAGGCCAGTGGCTTAGATATGAATGCGGTTTAGAGGAAACTGGGATGTGTTCTTTCTGGTGAATGGGTGGCAGTTTCACACGGGTAACACAGCAATTGTGTGTGTGTGTGTGTGTGTGTGTGTGTGTGTGTGTGTGTGTGTGTGTGTGTGTGTGTGTGTGAGTGAGTGAGTGAGTGAGTGAGAGTGTGTGTGAGAGTGTGCGTGCGTGTGTGCGTGCGTGTGTGTGCGTGTGTGTACGTACAGTCCCCAGGAACAGTGGGGTCTTGGCGTAGTTGCTGTAGAGCTGGCAGAGTTTTGTGTCGTCGTCGACAACGTTGGGCGGCGCGCAGGAAACGACCCAGGTCAGAGACAGGCAGAGAGTTCACCAGCTAGAGAGAGAGAGAGAGATGAGGAAACACACACACCTTCATCATCATCATCCTTACCTATGTCCTCTTAAAGCATTGTCTCAAACACACACACCTTCATCATCATCATCATCATCATCCTTATCTATGTCCCCTTAAAGCATTGTCTCAAACACACCAGTGGAGGCTGCTGACGGGAGGACGGCTCTCGATAATGTCTGGAACGGAGCAAATGGATTGGAATCAAACACGTGGAAACCATGGAAACCATGTGTTTAATGTATTTGAGACCATTCTACCAATTCCGCTCCAGCCATTACCATGAACCCGTCCTCCCCAATTAAGGTGCCACCAACCTCCTGTGATACACACACACACACACCCCTCACCTGTTCCATCTGGCTATGGGGTATGAGGGAGAGGAAGGTGGTCAGGTTGGGGAAGCCGAAACCCAGGAAGGAACTCTCCAGGTAACCATAGAAACTGTGGTTGTAGTTTGTGCCATAGCAACGGAGTGGGGAAGAGCCTATGGAGGGGGGCAGGGACAGGACTGTCAATCAAATATCCTTAACGGGAAATTCTGTGGTCAAAAATCAATATGACAAACTGACAACAAATATGATCATTAGTTGTTTGAGTCGTAGGTTTTGTATCACGATAAAAAAATATGAAAAACCGAGTGTTGAGCTTTGGTGTTACAGCAAGACACGTTTCATAGTATTCTGTAGTATTTATAGTTTCATAGTATGCTGTAGTATTTATAGTTTCATAGTATTCTGTAGTATTTATAGTTTCATAGTATTCTGTAGTATTTATAGTTTCATAGTATTCTGTAGTATTTATAGTTTCATAGTATTCTGTAGTATTTAGTTTCATAGTATTCTGTAGTATTTATAGTTTCATAGTATTCTGTAGTATTTATAGTTTCATAGTATTCTGTAGTATTATAGTTTCATAGTATTCTGTAGTATTTATAGTTTCATAGTATTCTGTAGTATTTATAGTTTCATAGTATTCTGTAGTATTTATAGTTTCATAATATTCTGTAGTATTTATAGTTTCATAGTATTCTGTAGTATTTAGTTTCATAGTATTCTGTAGTATTTATAGTTTCATAGTATTCTGTAGTATTTATAGTTTCATAGTATTCTGTAGTATTTATAGTTTCATAGTATTCTGTAGTATTTATAGTTTCATAGTATTCTGTAGTATTTAGTTTCATAGTATTCTGTAGTATTTATAGTTTCATAGTATTCTGTAGTATTTATAGTTTCATAGTATTCTGTAGTATTTATAGTTTCATAGTATTCTGTAGTATTTATAGTTTCATAGTATTCTGTAGTATTTAGTTTCATAGTATTCTGTAGTATTTATAGTTTCATAGTATTCTGTAGTATTTATAGTTTCAATGGATGTGTTGTGGATGTCTGTCAGTACCTTGGAGGGAGAGGGTGATTTGATCGTAGATGTTTCTCTGTGTGTTGTCCTGAAGTGTAGGGAGGGTGGCGTTCAGCACCTCCACCTTGGAGAGACAAACGTGTCAGGAATGAAACATACCCGTCATCAAAATACAAGATGGCTCCCCTCTCCTCTGCTGATGAGACGACCCCCCACATGACACTATCGTCTAACATGGATCTTGTACATTTAACATGTTATGCAGTTGGAAACAGAGGGGGAGGGGGGCAGGGTGGGAGAACAGTAGGAAGGACGGATACGGTGGGGAGTAGAGGACATGTGACTGTCTGGGAGCCCCCCCCCCCCACACACTTTGAGATCAGTCAAAGATTCAGGAAAACATGCTTCTACAGTCTCACGTGACATAGAGCAAGATTTAAGATAGATACACCCTGCACATCAACATCACTACTGACTCAGGGTACACCCCTCATGGCTCCCTATTCCCTACATAGTGCACTACTTTAGCCTGAGATACATCCCCAATGGCCCCCTATTCCCTACGTAGTGCACTACTTTAGTCTGAGATACATCCCTAATGGCCCCTATTCCCTACATAGTGCACTACTTTAGCCTGAGATACATCCCTCATGGCCCCCTATTCCCAACATAGTGCACTACTTTACCCTAATGTACATCTCTAATGGCTCCCTATTCCCTACATAGTGCACTACTTTACCCTGTGATACACCTCCAATGGCTCCCTATTCCCTACATAGTGCACTACTTTACCCTGTGATACACCTCCAATGGCTCCCTATTCCCTACATAGTGCACTACTTTACCCTGAGATACATCCCTCATGGCCCCCTATTCCCTACATAGTGCACTACTTTACCCTAAGATACACCCCTCATGGCCCCCTATTCCCTACATAGTGCACTACTTTACCCTAAGATACATCCCTCATGGCCCCCTATTCCCTACATAGTGCACTACTTTACCCTAAGATACACCCTCATGGCCCCCTATTCCCTACATAGTGCACTACTTTACCCTAAGATACACCCTCATGGCCCCTATTCCCTACATAGTGCACTACTTTACCCTAAGATACACCCCTCATGGCCCCCTATTCCCTACATAGTGCACTACTTTACCCTAAGATACACCCCTCATGGCCCCCTATTCCCTACATAGTGCACTACTTTAGTCTGAGATACATCCCCAATGGCCCCCTATTCCCTACATAGTGCACTACTTGTGACCGTAGTTTATAAGTAATAGGTTGCAATTTGGGACGCGAGCCTAAATCCCCAGTGAAGATCAGTCCGTCTCTTACAGCTGCTGTCCAATGTTGCAGTTCCTCTGTGCGACCACACTGAAGAGGGGGGCGACGTGGAGCGGGGACAGGTTGATCAGCAGTGGGCGGAGCCTGCTCTGAAGCCAGGTGAGTACCTCCTGGTCGCTAACGGAGCGGTCTGATAGGTTCCCGCGTTCAAACACCTGCTGGAGCATGGCTGAACGCACCGCCACCGGGAACTTAGACTCTTGACCCTACGGAGGGGAGAGAGGGATGAAGGGAGGGGAGAGGGGTGGAGAGAGTGAGGGGAGAGATGCAGGGGAGAGGGGTGGAGAGAGGGATGGAGGGGGGGAGAGAGGGAGGGGAGAGTGGTGGATAGAGAGGGAGGGAGGGAGGGAGGGAGAGATAAAAGGAGGGAGGAAGGGACAGGAAAGGTAAGAGAGGAAGAGGATGAGTAGCAGAGAGAGAGAACAGATCATGGAAGACAGTTGAATAATAGTCCTTCTTCAGACCCAAACAAACCTTTTGAACTATTGACAGACAGGATCCACTGAAATGACAAACTATTGACAGACAGGATCCCCTCAAATGACAAACTATTGACAGACAGGATCCCCTCAAATGACAGACAGGATCCCCTCAAATGACAAACTATTGACAGACAGAATCCCCTCAAATGACAGACAGGATCCCCTCAAATGGCACCCCTATTCCATATTTGTAAACAAATATAATATATATAGATAGGAATAGGTGTCATATGGGACGAACCATATAATATCTTGTCTCATGGTGACAGACAGACAGACAGACAGACAGACAGACAGACAGACAGACGAGCTTGTCTCACGGTGATGGCTAGAGAGAAGTCATTGAAGAAGTCAGTGAAGAGGATGTTGGGTACGTAGTTCATCAGCATGGTGACGTCTGCAGCAGAGCTGAGCTGGTCTGGACTAGAGGACACCTCTGCCAACTGTCTCACTGTGAGCTGGGGCAGGGCCTCCGTCTGCAGCACACACACAACTCACATTATAACCACAGACAAAACCTTATTACAGACACTATCACTGTTAGCTGGTGTAACGGTTCCGTCTGCAGCACAGACACAACAACAGACACTATTACAGACTATTGCCACAGGACAACAGGACAACAGACAGTTACCACAGAGAAGGTGGCCAGTAGTCTCTGCATGTCCTTGAAGGAGGCGAAGGCAGAGAATCCTCTGAAGTTCTTCAGCAGCCAGTCTCCACTGTTTAGGGTGTCAGAGCTACAGCTGGGGTCTGGGAACACACAGACAACACAATTAGACAACACATTTAGAGACAACACATATAGACAACACAATTAGACAACACATTTAGAGAGAACACATTTAGACAACACAATTAGACAACACATTTAGAGAGAACACATTTAGAGAGAACACACAGACAACACAATTAGACAACACAATTAGACAACACATTTAGACAACACAATTAGAGAGAACACATTTAGACAACACATTTAGAGAGAACACACAGACAACACAATTAGAGAGAACACAATTAGACAACACATTTAGAGAGAACACAATTAGAGATAACACAATTAGACAACACATTTAGACAACACAATTAGAGACAACACAATTAGACAACACAATTAGAGAACACATTTAGAGAGAACACATTTAGAGAGAACACACAGACAACACAATTAGAGAGAACACAATTAGACAACACAATTAGAGAGAAAACATTTAGAGAGAAAACATTTAGACAACACATTTAGACAACACATTTAGAGAACACATTTAGAGAGAACACATTTAGACAACACATTTAGAGAGAACACGTTTAGAGAGAACACATTTAGAGAACACGTTTAGAGAGAACACATATAGAGAGAACACAATTAGACAACACATTTAGAGAGAACACAATTAGAGAACACATTTAGAGA
The DNA here is from genome assembly GCF_013265735.2 of Oncorhynchus mykiss. Classification (NCBI taxonomy): domain Eukaryota; kingdom Metazoa; phylum Chordata; class Actinopteri; order Salmoniformes; family Salmonidae; genus Oncorhynchus; species Oncorhynchus mykiss. The sequence continues at coordinate 27,981 of NW_023494339.1, forward strand.
GAACACATTTAGACAACACATTTAGACAACACATTTAAACAACACATTTAGAGAGAACACACAGACAACACATTTAGAGAGAACACATTTAGAGAGAACACATTTAGAGAACACATTTAGACAACACATTTAGAGAGAACACATTTAGAGAACACATTTAGACAACACATTTAGAGAGAACACACAGACAACACATTTAGAGAGAACACATTTAGACAACACATTTAGACAACACATTTAGAGAACACATTTAGACAACACATTTAGAGAGAACACACAGACAACACATTTAGAGAGAACACATTTAGACAACACATTTAGACAACACATTTAGAGAACACATTTAGACAACACATTTAGAGAGAAACATTTAGAGAACACATTTAGACAACACATTTAGAGAGAACAGATTTAGACAACACAATTAGAGAGAACACACAGACAACACATTTAGAGAGAGCACATTTAGAGAACACATTTAGACAACACATTTAGAGAGAACACACAGACAACACATTTAGAGAGAACACACAGACAACACATTTAGAGAGAACACATTTAGAGAACACATTTAGAGAGAACACATTTAGAGAACACATTTAGACAACACATTTAGAGAACACATTTAGACAACACATTTAGACAACACATTTAGAGAACACATTTAGACAACACATTTAGAGAGAACACATTTAGAGAACACATTTAGACAACACATTTAGAGAGAACAGATTTAGACAACACAATTAGAGAGAACACACAGACAACACATTTAGAGAGAACACATTTAGAGAACACATTTAGACAACACATTTAGAGAGAACACACAGACAACACATTTAGAGAGAACACACAGACAACACATTTAGAGAGAACACATTTAGACAACACATTTAGACAACACAATTAGAGACAACACAATTAGACAACACAATTAGACAACACAATTAGAGAACACATTTAGAGAGAACACATTTAGACAACACATTTAGAGAGAACACATTTAGAGAACACGTTTAGAGAGAACACATATAGAGAGAACACAATTAGACAACACATTTAGAGAGAACACATTTAGACAACACATTTAGACAAAACATTTAAACAACACATTTAGAGAGAACACACAGACAACACATTTAGAGAGAACACACAGACAACACATTTAGAGAGAACACATTTAGAGAGAACACATTTAGAGAGAACACATTTAGAGAACACATTTAGACAACACATTTAGAGAGAACACATTTAGAGAACACATTTAGACAACACATTTAGAGAGAACACACAGACAACACATTTAGAGAGAACACACAGACAACACATTTAGAGAGAACACATTTAGACAACACATTTAGAGAGAACACATTTAGACAACACATTTAGACAACACATTTAGAGAGAACACACAGACAACACATTTAGAGAGAACACACAGACAACACATTTAGAGAGAACACATTTAGACAACACATTTAGAGAGAACACATTTAGACAACACATTTAGACAACACATTTAGAGAACACATTTAGAGAACACATTTAGACAACACATTTAGACAACACATTTAGAGAACACATTTAGACAACAGATTTAGAGAGAACACATTTAGAGAACACATTTAGACAACACATTTAGAGAGAACAGATTTAGACAACACAATTAGAGAGAACACACAGACAACACATTTAGAGAGAACACATTTAGAGAACACATTTAGACAACACATTTAGAGAGAACACACAGACAACACATTTAGAGAGAACACACAGACAACACATTTAGAGAGAACACATTTAGACAACACATTTAGAGAGAACACATTTAGACAACACATTTAGACAACACATTTAGAGAACACATTTAGAGAACACATTTAGACAACACATTTAGAGAACACATTTAGACAACACATTTAGACAACACATTTAGAGAACACATTTAGACAACACATTTAGAGAGAACACATTTAGAGAGAACACATTTAGAGAACACATTTAGACAACACACTTAGAGAGAACAGATTTAGACAACACAATTAGAGAGAACACACAGACAACACATTTAGAGAGAACACATTTAGAGAACACATTTAGACAACACATTTAGAGAGAACACACAGACAACACATTTAGAGAGAACACACAGACAACACATTTAGAGAGAACACATTTAGAGAGAACACAATTAGACAACACATTTAGAGAGAACACATTTAGACAACACATTTAGACAAAACATTTAAACAACACATTTAGAGAGAACACACAGACAACACATTTAGAGAGAACACACAGACAACACATTTAGAGAGAACACATTTAGACAACACATTTAGACAACACATTTAGAGAACACATTTAGAGAACACATTTAGACAACACATTTAGACAACACAATAGAGACAACACAATTAGACAACACAATTAGAGAACACATTTAGAGAGAACACATTTAGAGAGAACACACAGACAACACAATTAGAGAGAACACAATTAGACAACACAATTAGAGAGAAACATTTAGAGAGAAAACATTTAGACAACACATTTAGACAACACATTTAGAGAACACATTTAGAGAGAACACATTTAGACAACACATTTAGAGAGAACACGTTTAGAGAGAACACATTTAGAGAACACGTTTAGAGAGAACACATATAGAGAGAACACAATTAGACAACACATTTAGAGAGAACACAATTAGAGAACACATTAGAGAGAACACATTTAGACAACACATTTAGACAACACATTTTAAACAACATTTAGAGAGAACACACAGACAACACATTTAGAGAGAACACATTTAGAGAGAACACATTTAGAGAACACATTTAGACAACACATTAGAGAGAACACATTTAGAGAACACATTTAGACAACACATTTAGAGAGAACACACAGACAACACATTTAGAGAGAACACATTTAGACAACACATTTAGACAACACATTTAGAGAACACATTTAGACAACACATTTAGAGAGAACACACAGACAACACATTTAGAGAGAACACATTTAGACAACACATTTAGACAACACATTTAGAGAACACATTTAGACAACACATTTAGAGAGAACACATTTAGAGAACACATTTAGACAAACATTTAGAGAGAACAGATTTAGACAACACAATTAGAGAGAACACACAGACAACACATTTAGAGAGAGCACATTAGAGAACACATTTAGACAACACATTTAGAGAGAACACACAGACAACACATTTAGAGAGAACACACAGACAACACATTTAGAGAGAACACATTTAGAGAACACATTTAGAGAGAACACATTTAGAGAACCACATTAGAGACAACACATTTAGAGAACACATTTAGACAACACATTTAGACAACACATTTAGAGAACACATTTAGACAACACATTTAGAGAGAACACATTTAGAGAACACATTTAGACAACACATTTAGAGAGAACAGATTTAGACAACACAATTAGAGAGAACACATTTAGACAACACATTTAGAGAGAACACATTTAGAGAACACATTTAGACAACACATTTAGAGAGAACACACAGACAACACATTTAGAGAGAACACACAGACAACACATTTAGAGAGAACACATTTAGACAACACATTTAGACAACACAATTAGAGACAACACAATTAGACAACACAATTAGACAACACATTAGAGAACACATTTAGAGAGAACACATTTAGACAACACATTTAGAGAGAACACATTTAGAGAACACGTTTAGAGAGAACACATATAGAGAGAACACAATTAGACAACACATTTAGAGAGACACATTTAGACAACACATTTAGACAAAACATTTAAACAACACATTTAGAGAACACACAGACAACATTTAGAGAGAACACACAGACAACACATTTAGAGAGAACACATTTAGAGAGAACACATTTAGAGAGAACACATTTAGAGAACACATTTAGACAACACATTTAGAGAGAACACATTTAGAGAACACATTTAGACAACACATTTAGAGAGAACACACAGACAACACATTTAGAGAGAACACACAGACAACACATTTAGAGAGAACACATTTAGACAACACATTTAGAGAGAACACATTTAGACAACACATTTAGACAACACATTTAGAGAGAACACACAGACAACACATTTAGAGAGAACACACAGACAACACATTAGAGAGAACACATTTAGACAACACATTTAGAGAGAACACATTTAGACAACACATTTAGACAACACATTTAGAGAACACATTTAGAGAACACATTTAGACAACACATTTAGACAACACATTTAGAGAACACATTTAGACAACAGATTTAGAGAGAACACATTTAGAGAACACATTTAGACAACACATTTAGAGAGAACAGATTTAGACAACACAATTAGAGAGAACACACAGACAACACATTTAGAGAGAACACATTTAGAGAACACATTTAGACAACACATTTAGAGAGAACACACAGACAACACATTTAGAGAGAACACACAGACAACACATTTAGAGAGAACACATTTAGACAACACATTTAGAGAGAACACATTTAGACAACACATTTAGACAACACATTTAGAGAAACACATTTAGAGAACACATTTAGACACAACACATTTAGAGAAAACACATTTAGACAACACATTTAGACAACACATTTAGAGAACACATTTAGACAGAACACATTTAGAGAGAACACATTTAGAGAGAACACATTTAGAGAACACATTTAGACAACACACTTAGAGAGAACAGATTTAGACAACACAATTAGAGAGAACACACAGACAACACATTTAGAGAGAACACATTTAGAGAACACATTTAGACAACACATTTAGAGAGAACACACAGACAACACATTTAGAGAGAACACACAGACAACACATTTAGAGAGAACACATTTAGAGAGAACACAATTAGACAACACATTTAGAGAGAACACATTTAGACAACACATTTAGACAAAACATTTAACAACACATTTAGAGAGAACACACAGACAACACATTTAGAGAGAACACACAGACAACACATTTAGAGAGAACACATTTAGACAACACATTTAGACAACACATTTAGAGAACACATTTAGAGAACACATTTAGACAACACATTTAGAGAACACATTTAGACAACACATTTAGACAACACATTTAGAGAACACATTTAGACAACACATTAGAGAGAACACATTTAGAGAGAACACATTTAGAGAACACATTTAGACAACACACTTAGAGAGAACAGATTTAGACAACACAATTAGAGAGAACACACAGACAACACATTTAGAGAGAACACATTTAGAGAACACATTTAGACAACACATTTAGAGAGAACACACAGACAACACATTTAGAGAGAACACACAGACAACACATTTAGAGAGAACACATTTAGACAACACATTTAGACAACACATTTAGAGAACACATTTAGAGAACACATTTAGACAACACATTTAGACAACACATTTAGACAACACATTTAGACAACACATTTAGAGAGAACACACAGACAACACATTTAGAGAGAACACACAGACAACACATTTAGAGAGAACACATTTAGAGAGAACACATTTAGAGAGAACACATTTAGAGAACACATTTAGACAACACATTTAGAGAGAACCCATTTAGAGAACACATTTAGACAACACATTTAGAGAGAACAGATTTAGACAACACAATTAGAGAGAACACACAGACAACACATTTAGAGAGAACACATTTAGAGAACACATTTAGACAACACATTTAGAGAGAACACACAGACAACACATTTAGAGAGAACACACAGACAACACATTTAGAGAGAACACATTTAGACACACATTTAGACAACACAATTAGAGACAACACAATTAGACAACACAATTAGACAACACAATTAGAGAACACATTTAGAGAGAACACATTTAGACAACACATTTAGAGAGAACACATTTAGAGAACACGTTTAGAGAGAACACATATAGAGAGAACACAATTAGACAACACATTTAGAGAGAACACATTTAGACAACACATTTAGACAAAACATTTAAACAACAATTTAGAGAGAACACACAGACAACACATTTAGAGAGAACACACAGACAACACATTTAGAGAGAACACATTTAGAGAGAACACATTTAGAGAGAACAATTTAGAGAACACATTTAGACAACACATTTAGAGAGAACACATTTAGAGAACACATTTAGACAACACATTTAGAGAGAACACACAGACAACACATTTAGAGAGAACACACAGACAACACATTTAGAGAGAACACATTTAGACAACACATTTAGAGAGAACACATTTAGACAACACATTTAGACAACACATTTAGAGAGAACACAGACAACACATTTAGAGAGAACACACAGACAACACATTTAGAGAGAACACATTTAGACAACACATTTAGAGAGAACACATTTAGACAACACATTTAGACAACACATTTAGAGAACACATTTAGAGAACACATTTAGACAACACATTTAGACAACACATTTAGAGAACACATTTAGACAACAGATTTAGAGAGAACACATTTAGAGAACACATTTAGACAACACATTTAGAGAGAACAGATTTAGACAACACAATTAGAGAGAACACACAGACAACACATTTAGAGAGAACACATTTAGAGAACACATTTAGACAACACATTTAGAGAGAACACACAGACAACACATTTAGAGAGAACACAGACAACACATTTAGAGAGAACACATTTAGACAACACATTTAGAGAGAACACATTTAGACAACACATTTAGACAACACATTTAGAGAACACATTTAGAGAACACATTTAGACAACACATTTAGAGAACACATTTAGACAAACACATTTAGACAACACATTTAGAGAACACATTTAGACAACACATTTAGAGAGAACACATTTAGAGAGAACACATTTAGAGAACACATTTAGACAACACACTTAGAGAGAACAGATTTAGACAACACAATTAGAGAGAACACACAGACAACACATTTAGAGAGAACACATTTAGAGAACACATTTAGACAACACATTTAGAGAGAACACACAGACAACACATTTAGAGAGAACACACAGAAACATATTTAGAGAGAGAACACATTTAGAGAGAACACATTTAGAGAGAACACATTTAGAGAACACATTTAGACAACACATTTAGAGAGAACACATTTAGAGAACACATTTAGACAACACATTTAGAGAGAACACACAGACAACACATTTAGATAGAACACACAGACAACACATCTAGAGAGAACACATTTAGACAACACATTTAGAGAGAACACATTTAGACAACACATTTAGACAACACATTTAGACAACACATTTAGACAACACATTTAGAGAGAACACACAGACAACACATTTAGAGAGAACACACAGACAACACATTTAGAGAGAACACATTTAGAGAGAACACATTTAGAGAGAACACATTTAGAGAACACATTTAGACAACACATTTAGAGAGAACACATTTAGAGAACACATTTAGACAACACATTTAGAGAGAACACACAGACAACACATTTAGATAGAACACACAGACAACACATTTAGAGAGAAACATTTAGACAACACATTTAGAGAGAACACATTTAGACAACACATTTAGACAACACATTTAGAGAGAACACACAGACAACACATTTAGAGAGAACACACAGACAACACATTTAGAGAGAACACATTTAGACAACACATTTAGAGAGAACACATTTAGACAACACATTTAGACAACACATTAGAGAACACATTTAGAGAACACATTTAGACAACACATTTAGAGAACACATTTAGACAACAGATTTAGAGAGAACACATTTAGAGAAACATTTAGACAACACATTTAGAGAGAACAGATTTAGACAACACAATTAGAGAGAACACACAGACAACACATTTAGAGAGAACACATTTAGAGAACACATTTAGACAACACATTTAGAGAGAACACACAGACAACACATTTAGAGAGAACACACAGACAACACATTTAGAGAGAACACATTTAGACAACACATTTAGAGAGAACACATTTAGACAACACATTTAGACAACACAATTAGAGACAACACAATTAGACAACACAATTAGACAACACACATTAGAGAGAACAGATTTAGACAACAATTAGAGAGAACACACAGACAACACATTTAGAGAGAACACATTTAGAGAACACATTTAGACAACACATTTAGAGAGAACCACAGACAAACACATTTAGAGAGAACACACAGACAACAATTTAGAGAGAACACATTTAGACAACACATTTAGACAACACAATTAGAGACAACACAATTAGACAACACAATTAGACAACACAATTAGAGAACACATTTAGAGAGAACACATTTAGACACAACACATTTAGAGAGAACACATTTAGAGAACACGTTTAGAGAGAACACATATAGAGAGAACACAATTAGACAACACATTTAGAGAGAACACATTTAGACAACACATTTAGACAAAACATTTAAAAACACATTTAGAGAGAACACACAGACAACACATTTAGAGAGAACACACAGACAACACATTTAGAGAGAACACATTTAGAGAGAACACATTTAGAGAGAACACATTTAGAGAACACATTTAGACAACACATTTAGAGAGAACACATTAGAGAACACATTTAGACAACACATTTAGAGAGAACACACAGACAACACATTTAGAGAGAACACACAGACAACACATTTAGAGAGAACACATTTAGACAACACATTTAGAGAGAACACATTTAGACAACACATTTAGACAACACATTTAGAGAGAACACACAGACAACACATTTAGAGAGAACACACAGACAACCATTTAGAGAGAACACATTTAGACAACACATTTAGAGAGAACACATTTAGACAACACATTTAGACAACACATTTAGAGAACACATTTAGAGAACACATTTAGACAACACATTTAGACAACACATTTAGAGAACACATTTAGACAACAGATTAGAGAGAACACATTTAGAGAACACATTAGACAACACATTTAGAGAGAACAGATTTAGACAACACAATTAGAGAGACACACAGACAACACATTTAGAGAGAACACATTTAGAGAACACATTTAGACAACACATTTAGAGAGAACACACAGACAACACATTTAGAGAGAACACACAGACAACACATTTAGAGAGAACACATTTAGACAACACATTTAGAGAGAACACATTTAGACAACACATTAGACAACACATTTAGAGAACACATTTAGAGAACACATTTAGACAACACATTTAGAGAACACATTTAGACAACCATTTAGACAACACATTTAGAGAACACATTTAGACAACACATTTAGAGAGAACACATTTAGAGAGAACACATTTAGAGAACACATTTAGACAACACACTTAGAGAGAACAGATTTAGACAACACAATTAGAGAGAACACACAGACAAACATTTAGAGAGAACACATTTAGAGAACACATTTAGACAACACATTTAGAGAGAACACACAGACAACACATTTAGAGAGAACACACAGACAACACATTTAGAGAGAACACATTTAGAGAGAACACATTTAGAGAGAACACATTTAGAGAACACATTTAGACAACACATTTAGAGAGAACACATTTAGAGAACACATTTAGACAACACATTTAGAGAGAACACACAGACAACACATTTAGATAGAACACACAGACAACACATTTAGAGAGAACACATTTAGACAACACATTTAGAGAGAACACATTTAGACAACACATTTAGACAACACATTTAGACAACACATTTAGACAACACATTTAGAGAGAAAACACAGACAACACATTTAGAGAGAACACACAGACAACACATTTAGAGAGAACACATTTAGAGAGAACACATTTAGAGAGAACACATTTAGAGAACACATTTAGACAACACATTTAGAGAGAACACATTTAGAGAACACATTTAGACAACACATTTAGAGAGAACACACAGACAACACATTTAGATAGAACACACAGACAACACATTTAGAGAGAACACATTTAGACAACACATTTAGAGAGAACACATTTAGACAACACATTTAGACAAAACATTTAGAGAGAACACACAGACAACACATTTAGAGAGAACACACAGACAACACATTTAGAGAGAACACATTTAGACAACACATTTAGAGAGAACACATTTAGACAAACACATTTAGACAACACATTTAGAGAACACATTTAGAGAACACATTAGACAACACATTTAGAGACACATTAGACAACAGATTTAGAGAGAACACATTTAGAGAACACATTTAGACAACACATTTAGAGAGAACAGATTTAGACAACACAATTAGAGAGAACACACAGACAAACATTTTAGAGAACACATTTAGAGAACCACATTAGACAACACATTTAGAGAGAACACACAGACAACACATTTAGAGAGAACACACAGACAACACATTTAGAGAGAAACACATTTAGACAACACATTTAGAGAGAACACATTTAGACAACACATGTAGACAACACATTTAGAGAAAACATTTAGAGAACACATTTAGAGAACACATTTAG